>NC_056746.1:534981915-535281915 GCF_019279795.1 Protopterus annectens
ACAATGTGTATTTGAGTGTAGAAAGCCAGAATACAAACTGTGACTACTGTTTGTGTGAGACAGAAGAACATTAATATAACCACTATTTTTTTTATTACAATTAGGTATCTGAGATATACACAGCCAACAAAATGTCTGTAGTTGTTTTCTGGGGAAGACTACCTGTGAATGCAAGTGACCTGTTGTTGCTGTTTGCTCAGTTTTATAGTCCTCAGTTTGTGTCTTTGCAGGACTAATATGTGAATTTGCATGACGCAGCTTATAATTTTTTAACAGCAACAACAAAATTGTTTGAGTAAAACAGTGTTAAAATATACTCAGAATTCTCAGTTGTCCCTAATTTCACAGAATGTCACTGATTTTGCCTTATACATTAGTCTCTTCCTTGTAAAAATTGTTGAGGGCTGCAGTTATTAAATACTGACAAGTATTTGAGTTTCACACTTTGTATCCTTCAGTGTTGTACACACTAAGTAGCTGTCTTTGGAGATCTGGCATTCTTCATCATTGTGCACAGTAAATGGCTATCTTTGGGGTCTTGGCAGGATGCAAGTGAAAGCAACAAATAAATGACACAGTAGCACAGCAAGTAGTACTGCCATCTCACAATGCTTGGGTCTCTGGTTGACTTCTTGGCTACGGCTCTTTGTTTGTGGAGGTTACATGTCCTTCTTGCCTTTCTGTGGGCTTTATTCAGGTGCTCTGGTTTCTACCAACCTCTCACAGAGATGCCATGGGTGAACTGTTCCTCCAGTTTGGTTGTAACTAAGCATACACAGTGAGTGACTAGTGCGTGTGTGTGTCCACATCTTAGGAGTGGACCTGGCTTGTCAGAAACAGTACTGTGTGTGTGTGATATCTGTGGACATATACAATATTGGGAGCATATAAATAACTTCTTTGAATAGCAGTAAAAACAGTTAACAAGTAATATATTTCAAAAATAAGGCAAAATAATGCAGAGTATCAAGCCTCTCCGTGCTTCTGGGGGTACAATAACCCAAACAAGCTAACTGTATAAAGGGATTTTTACACAGGCCTAGTAGGGTGAGCTCATTTTCAACCTCTGTCTGGGTCTCACCTAATCTAAAACTGGCCCTGCTTAGAGGTGTGCTCAGAAGGTTGCTATAGCTTATGTGAAAAGCTTGAGACTGTGTGCATCTTTTTATAACATTCCTCAAGTCAGATCTCAGAGATCTGCACAGAGGATCACTACAGCTTATCTACATGTATTGTATTGCCTAGAATCAACAATTCAGAATGTGTTACTGTGATTATTAGTTTTTTCACTTTTCTCACAAGCAAACATCAGACATGTAGACAAGTGGCAATTGTTTGGGGATATCGGTAATGAGGCACGCTGTATGTGTTTGTGTGTGTGTGTGTGTGTGTGTGTATATGTGTGTGTGTGTGTGTGTGTGTGTGTGGGTATATATATATATATATATATATATATATATATATATATATATATATATATATATATATATATATATATATATATTTTTATATATATATATTTATATATATATATATATATATATATATATATATATATATATATATATATATATATATATGGGAACACTTTATAATCTGGAAATACTGAAAAAATAAGTTATGTACTCACCATAACGTTCCATCTGAGTAGGTAACTTCATTTGTCTGCAACCTGTGGGTATCGGATCCGATTCGGATCCGAGCCGGCAGCTTTCCTAGCTAAAAGATCCGAGCTCCAAGCTCCTCCCCCCTACCCATAATGCCCTGCCATCTCCCTCTAACCCTCAGATCGAGTTTGCCAAAAAAGGCAATAGGAAAATTCTATAACACCAGAAGGGATTACAATACATTCCACGTGATGTCAACTGCAAAAGACATATCCTGATCCATTGATAACGAACTAAGGGTCCGGGGGATGGAGGGAGGGTCGGTTGCAGACAAATGAAGTTACCTACTCAGATGGAACGTTATGGTGAGTACATAACTTCTTTATCTGAAATAGTTAACTTCATTTGATCAGCAACCTGTGGGACAGAGTCTCCAGCTACCAACAACTTGGGAGGCCCTTATGGAAGGATATTCTGGAGCACTGCGAAGCCAAAAGATGCGCGTCCTCTGGATATTAAATTCAATTTATAGTGTGTAATAAAGGTATGAGAGGAAGCCCAAGTAGCTGCTGAGCAAATGTCATCCAAAGACACCCTTGACCAGAAAGCAGCAGAAGTAGCCATAGATCGGGTAGAATGGGCTTGCACTCTCAAGGGCTCAGGACGACCAAAACTTTTGTATGCGAGGAGGATGCATTGGGAAATCCATCTAGCTAAGGTTACTTTAGTGACTGGTTTCCCCAGACAGGATTTAGCAAAGGAAACAAAAAGATGATCAGATTTTCGAAGATCTGCTGTTCTGTTTAAATAAAAACATAACTGTCTGTGAACATCCAGACAATGAAGTCTGTATTCTCCTCTGTTTTGGAAATTAGGAAAGAAGACAGGTAGATTGATGGACTGGTTGATATTGGCTTCTGAAGCCACTTTGGGCAGAAAACAGGGATTAGTCCTGAGGGAGACCGGTATCCTCCTAGCAGAAGTAATGGCAATTAGGAAGACCGTCTTCCAAGATACATATTTTAAGTCGACTGAAGCTGCGGGTTCGAAAGGAGGCCCAGTCAGAGCTTGAAGAACTAGGGTAAGATCCCATGTAGGCACTGCATCTTTAATAGGGGGTCTTAACAAAAAGGTTCCTTTCATGAATGTTTTGCAAATCTTGGAGGATGCTAGGGGGCCTGAACGGTTTCCAACGTGATAGTGGGAAATAGCCGCCAACTGAACTTTAATAGTAGAAGCACTAGCTCCTTGATGAAAAGTACGGGAAAGAAAGTCTAGAACTGCTGGGATAGGAGCCGTGAAGGGGTCCAAGTTCCTGTGCTCCGCCCAGACAGAGAAACGTTTCCATTTACTCTTGTAGATTTTCCTGGTAGATGGTTTATGGGCGGCTACCAGGATGGCCTTAACTGAGGAAGATATACCGGGAGTCCTAGCCATTAAGGGAACTGGATCAACCAAGCTGAGAGCTTGAGGTGGTCCAGGTCGGGGGTCTTCAATCCTAATGGATGAGAGATCAGATCCAGATTGGGATCTAAAATCCAGGGAGGATGTACTAGATGAGACCGCAGGTAAGGGAACCAGGTTTGACGAGGCCAGAATGGGGCTATGAGGATAACTCTGCTCCCCAACCAACGAGCTTTCTGCAAGAATTTTGTCATCAATGGAAGAGGAGGATAAGCATACAGAAGACCGGATGGCCAAGCATGAACTAGAGCGTCTCTGGGGGCTTCCCCTGGTGGGGGAATCAGAGCGAAGAACTCACTACACTTTGTGTTCGAAGGTGAGGCGAAGAGATCGTAGCAAGGTTGACCCCATTCAAGGAAGATTTGTTTCGTTACCTCGTAAGGTGAGAGGATCGTTCGACTCAACCTGTCCACTAAGATGTTTGACCGACCCGGAATGTGCATTGCTATGAGAAAGCGGTAGGTGGATATCGCCCATTCCCATACTCTCATTGCCTCCCTGCAAAGTGGATAAGATGTGGTCCCCTTCTGTTTGTTTATATACCACACTACCGACATGTTGTCTGTTTGAATTGCAATAGTTCCTGGAGGAAGAAGGGGATGGAGAGCCTGCAGAGCTAGAAGCACGGTTCACATCTCCAGGACACTGATATGCAGTGAGGTCTCTGTGATGGTCCATGTGCCTTGGACGGATCTGCCCAGGCAATGCCCCCCCCATCCGAGGAGAGATGCATCCGTGGTCACCGTGACTTGCGGAGGGGGTATGACGAAGGGGTGGCCTTCTCAGAGATCTCTGGAGCGGAGCCACCAAAGAAGCGACTCCCTGCAAATCCTGCTGAGGGGAATAGGTGTAGACAGGGGGTGAAATAGAATGGACCATTGAACTTGCAATGTCCATTGAAGGATTCTCATCTTCAGATGAGCGAAAGGTGACAGATTGATGGCCGCTGCCATGGATCCCAGGGCCCTCAGGACTAGTTCCGCTGGGGGGGCTGATGATTGTAAAAGATCTAGAATGTGAAGGCTTAGACTGCAAAGTCTGTCCGCTGTCAGAAAGACTCTGGATTGTGTAGTGTCTATTCTGGCCCCTATGAATTCCAAAATTTGAGTAGGTTGAAGGGAGGATTTCTTGTGGTTGATCGTGATCCCTAGATGGCGGGCTAGATGCAAGAAATATTCCCTGCCTGAGCAGAGTTGATGCCTGGTGGAGGCGGTTAGGAGCCAGTCGTCCAGGTACGGAAAGACCTGTATTCCCTGAAGCCTCAGGTGGGCCCCTACAACTGCCATGACCTTGGTGAACACCCTGGGGGCTGTGGTGAGACCGAAGGGTAGGACCCTGAACTGATAATGGCTGGCTCCCAGCCGAAAGTGGAGGAGCCTCCTGGATCGTCTGTCCATAAGAATGTGGTAGTACGCATCCTTGAGGTCTATCGAGCACATCCAGTTGTTCTCCTGCAAAAGTGGGAGAATGGATTGAATAGTGACCATCCGGAATTTTTCTTTGGCGACTGACAGGTTCAGTGTGGACAGGTCGAGAATGGGTCGTAAGTCCCCCGTCTTGGCACCAAAAAGAACCTGGAGTAAAAGCCTGATCCAGATTGCTCGATGGGGACTCATTGGATGGCTCTTTTTCTTAGCAGCCCTCAAATTTCTGATGCTGCTGCCTCCCTCTGATCGGGTGGAACATCGGGGAATCCTCTTGACCAGGGAGGATAAGTTAGGAAAGGGATTGAATAGCCTCTGGATATGATTTGAAGCACCCAGCGATCTGTTGTAATGGACTCCCAATTTGCTAGGTGTTCCGAGAAGCGCCCCCCGACTGCCTCCAGAGAGGAGCAGTCGGGCAACCCCTCAGGGCTGCTGCGCAGGTCAATCCGAAAAAGGGTCTCTCGACCCAAAATTCTTCGGCCCCCCCCTCTGCCTCTGGGCCGATGTCCACCCTGTCGTCCTCTGCCTCTGAAGGACGAGGGATCCGGAGCGAAACGGGATTGTTGAGCTTTCCAGAGCCACATCTTCTTTTGTCCTCTTTGGTTCCTGGAGTAGGACCTCTGAGGAGCCGAGAAGTGGATCCCAACGGCAGACAATGTCTTCCAGTCTTTCTCGCTCTGGAGAAACATATCACGGACAGTTTTGCTGAAGAGCGTAGAACCGTCAAAAGGGGCATTCGCGAAGGACGCCTTGAAGGGTTCCGCAAAATCGCAGAGACGGAGCCAGGCCTGTCTACGTAACACGACGCCCATTCTGCTAGCTCTAGCTGCTCCCTCTGTAGCATGGGAGAGAAGCCGCATAGATGTGTTGGTAATTGATTTGAGAGTGGCCATTCGAGCCGAGAAGGTCCGCTTGTCCTCGGCTGACATGGACTCTGGGGGTGACCCAGCGTACTCCTTAATCAGGTCCCGCTGGAGCCGAATCACATGTGCCATATAATTCAGTGACCTTACAGAGAAGGTCGCTGAAGAGAACATCCGCTTTCTAAGGTGGTCCATCATCCGAGACTCCTTGTCTGGAGGATGCACTGAGGAACTCTCCTGTGCCAATTCCTTTTTAGTGGCAACCGCCATCACCATGGCATCCACTGGGGCACCCTTGCTCCAAACTGTCCTGTCCATGGGAGGGCTGAGGATCCTGTCCGGTCTCTTGGGTATTGGCTCGACAGTGTCCAGCTCCTTTCATGCCCTGGTAGTTATGAGGTCTACAATGTAAACCACCAACGACCAGCAAAAAACGATAGTGAACATGCAGTAATGAAAAAATAATGATTCTTTATTTATAATTCCTTCAAATCCAGACCGGTTTTGGCTATTCAGCCTTTATCAATGAATACAATAAAGTTTTTTTGAATGAAATGAAGCAGCCTGCATTTATACTAGTCTCTGATTACCCGGAAGCAATATTACAGCACCGCCCAGTGGCTGGAGTAACAAAGTGCATGTTCCATTCTTGATTAAAGCATATGACCAGTGACATAAAAATGCCAGAGGTGTAGATATTAAGCCATATTTTTAAAGATAAGAATCAAAGCTCTGGAAGTAAGCCATTATATGACATACATATTACAAGGTAATAGACCAATACCATAGTCACTATTTGTGAATGCATATCATAGTGTAAAAAAGCAGAAAATATATACCACTAGTATATATATATATATATATATATATATATATATATATATATATATATATATATATATATATTTTGAAGGGTGATAACCACAAGTTCAAAAGAACTGAATAATAATGAACCAAGTACTGATCATATAATATATTACAAAATAAGGCAAAAAGAGTATAGTGGCCTCATTCTCAGCTATATTATAGGTTATAATAAATTGAAATAATATGCTTAGATAATACAAGTTCAACATTGTAATTGTACAATACTCAATGTTTAACGCCAACATGCCAGATACGAATACCAAACCATACATATAAATATTCGTATCCTGAACAATTTTTTATCATGCTTTATAGAGTATAACATGAGCGTTGGTAGGCCTAACCACCATTGAATGGTTTGTACTAATTCTTGATCTATATGAATGTTTGTTGTTGTAACCATGATTATGAAATCCTCCAGTGCTCAGTGAAACTCACAGATGGTCATTCAGACCTGGGGGGAATAAACATCCAAGGTTGGTTATCCAATATTGTTCCTTGTGGTTTAAAATGGTGTGCCAACCCTGTTGGTTGTTCCTATCTCCCTGAATTTTGTCAATGATCATGAACATAAACTGGGCATTGGGATGTTGTATCGTGTGTCTGTATAAAGCATTTGTTTCTTTTTTGTTCCTCATGTCACTACGATGTTCTGTCATCCTTATTCTAAGATACCTAGAGGTTTGACCAACATAAAAAGCTTTACATTGGCAGGTAGCTAAGTAAATAACCCATGTACTGTTGCAATTACCAAACACCCTGGTTTTAAATACCTGATTGGTGTTGGCACTGGTGAATTCTTTTAGTGTACTAACTTGTAAACAGGAGCAGCAGTGACCACATGGAAAAGTACCAATTAGTTTATCACCACTGATAGTGGTCTGATGATATATCGCACCTCCCCTTTCTCTGTTTTTGTAATGTGAAAATAGCCCTCCCAAATTGTTGCCTCTTCTGTATGACATTTGACATTGAGGGCCTAGTATTGACCTTAAAGTGTCATTAGCCAAAAGAATTTTCCAGTTGCAATTAAGTATATCCCTGACAATAGGTTGGTTCCTGCCATATGTGGTGACAAATCTCAAGATAGAATCCTGATGAGCATGCTCTGATTTTTTGTATTGTAACAATGTTCTCCTGTCTATGGTTTTGCTCCATGAACTAGCTTGATATATATCTATGTCTCTATATCCTCTGTCCTGAAATCTATGGTATAAATCAAGTCTGGCATGTTCAAATTCATCATGAGATGAACAAATGCATCTGATATGCATAAATTGAGACTTAGGGATGTTGCGGATGGTGTGGTTCGGGTACATACTGGAGGCGTGTAACAAGGTATTGTATTGAGTGTATTTTCTAAATATTTTGGTACTTAGAGTATCATCTGCGTTACGGTAAACAGTAACATCAAAAAAATCTATGGTACTCCTGTTACATGTAACCGTAAACTCAATACCCCAAATGTTACCATTCAGGTACTCCATAAATTCCTTTAGATATGCTTCATCCGTCTTCCACACCATCCAGCAATCATCCAAATATCGTCGCCAGATATCGATTTCCACCATGTAAATATTGTGTGATTTGTCATATATCATACATTCTTCAAAATAGGCCATGAATAAGTCAGCATAAATGGGTGCAAAGGAAGCTCCCATTGCTGTCCCTTGTAGCTGCCAAAAGCATTCTCCATGGAAATAAAAGACATTTTTAATACATGTTCCGCCATGCAGACAAGTAAGGTGTTGAAGCCCGGAGAATATAAGTTCCTTGTCTGGAGGATGCACTGAGGAACTCTCCTGTGCTAATTCCTTTTTAGTGGCAACCGCCATCACCATGGCATCCACTGGGGCACCCTTGCTCCAAACTGTCCTGTCCATGGGAGGGCTGAGGATCCTGTCCAGTCTCTTGGGTATTGGCTCAACAGTGTCCGGCTCCTTTCATGCCCTGGTAGTTATAAGGTCTACCAGGGGGTCAGCGGGAGGGGACATCCAAGAGGTAGATGGGCCTGTGTCAAACGCCTCCGGAAACACAGACTCATCCGAGGAAGGTTTTTGGGCAGACCACCCCCCTCTAATGCGTAACATTTCCATACTGTCTCCAAAGGAGATGTCTTCGAGGGGGGGTGACCTTGGGGAACCTTCCCCTTCCTCTAAGTCCGTGTCCTCCATGAGGGACTCAAGTTAGTCCAAGTGCCTCCTCTTGCACTTTCGTTTGTGAGGGACCTCCTCGGGGGGAGCTGTCCGAAGAGGCCTCACCAACAATGTCCTGTTCCTCTACGGGAACAATCTGGGATGCAGGCGCAGGCTGTCCCTGGGGCCGGATGATGGAAGACAGGCCCGTCTGAGTGGGAATGGCGGGTGGATCCGTAGCAAGAGCCTGGGGCCTCGAATCCCTTGAAAGGACCCTCTCCATGACGTCGAAGGCCAAGGGAGAACTGCTTTCCCTTGGATCCGAAAGCAGTTCCCTCGGAGAGTAACTGAAAGGGTAGTGTGCCCCGACCTTGACGGAGCCGAAGGACCACTAACCCCTCTGGATCTGACGCACAACTCATGGCCCCAAGATCTCGGATCCGAAAACGGATCTGACAGACTCGAGGGTACAGTCGGCGCCGAAGTAGGAAACGCTGTCAGCGCCGACCCCACCCCGGCTCCGAAGCTAGTCGGATCCAACAGCTCTGAACCCCAATAGCGGGTCAGAGAAGGAGCAATGGGGGCGAAAAAAGGTGTCGAGCCCCCCCCCAAAGGGGGAGGAGGCAAGAGCACTCCCATCTGCAGCTGGGCCTGGAGAAATCGATGCATCATCCAGTCCATGTCTGCGTCCAATAAACTTATCGTAGATCTAGATGAGGCCACAGAGGCCAGCCGGGAAGGCCGCCTAGATGACCTGGAAGGTGACAGTGTCTCCTCCTCCGGCTCCGGGGAGAAACGTGGAGAACGGAGCCGAGAGGGGGAAGACCCGGAGACCTTAAGGGGAGAGGCAAGTTGTTTGGACGGCAGTGCCAAATGGGTTGACTCGGACCGCCTCTTGTGGCTGCGATGCCTTTCTTTCTCTCTCTCTCTCCCTATCCTTTTTGTCCTTCTTTTTGTCATCCCTTTCCTCCTGGGCCAACAAGGGAGGTTGAGTCCCGGCCAGGGGATCGGAAGCGGCAGGTGGGGCAGCCGCAGCCGTGGCTGGCACCACAGAGGAGGAGGAGGAGGAGGACAAAGCAGAATCTGGGGGCAAAAGGCCCACAAGAATAAGCTTTGTCCTCCTATTCTTCAAAGCCCTGGGGTTGAAGGCTGCACAAATAGTACAGCCCGAGGAGAGGTGATCAACCCCCAGGCACTGGGGACAGCTTATGGCCACACTCGGTACAATTAGAGAAAATAGCATTAGGGCCTTCAGCCATTATAGAAAAGAAAACAGGCCCACATGCACACACCTTCACACATGCAGAGGGGGGAGGGGAATAAATTTAACTTAACCAAAAAAGTTTAAAACTACCCAGAAAGGCTAAGAAAGTTAAGAGGGAGTTCACACACACAGAGACAGAGAAAGTTTGACAGAAAATTAAATTTTTTGGTGCTAAACTTACAGTACCATGCTCGGAGCTCGTTCTGAGAAGCTTACAGAAGCCGCAGCAAACGAGACCTGAGGGTTAGAGGAAGATGGCAGGGCATTATGGGTAGGGGGGAGGAGCTTGGAGCTCAGATCTTTTAGCTAGGAAAGCTGCCTGCTCGGATCCGAATTGGATCAGATACCCACAGGTTGCTGATCAAATGAAGTTAACTACTGCAGATTGTCGAATTTCAGTATCTTGAGACTATAAAGCTGAATGCTGAAAATAGTGAAAGTTCATAATCGCAAATTTGAATATCTCTAATTCGCAGTTATGGCCTTATGCTACGTTATGTCCATGTTTGCGTGTTGATGGTGAGCAGTGCGGTGTGTGGATCTAGGTGCTATGTCAGGTGAGTGAGTGTTTTGTAAAGGTTTTGAGTGGGAGTTAGTGAGTGTGCTGATATGTTTGATGTGTGTGTGAGAGACTGGAGAATGTGCATGTGTGAGTTTGCTTTTGTTTCTTGTTTGTGCGATCTCGGAGTTAGTATATATATGTAGGGGGGTGTGGGGCGTGCAGGGGGGTTTGCCCCCCTGCTTATGTGTGTATGAGTTGTGTGTGTGTGTGTGTGTGTGTGTGTAGTTTTGTTTGTTTATTTTGTGATGTGGGTGTTTGTGTGCTGTGATGTGTGTGGTTTGTTCGGGTTTTTGAATGTTGAGGCTTTGCAGTTTCGGTGTTTTGTGGATTCGCTGTCATGGTCTCAACATACTGAAATTCGATGTTTCAGTCTTTCGAGATTATGAAGTGAATATATATATATATATATATATATATATATATATATATATATATATATATATATACATACATATAAAAAACACACACACACATATATATATATATATATATGCTAGTGGCTATTTGTTCCTTCAATTTAATTCCAATCATACACTGTAGGGATGCACAGAAAGTGAGTACAATGTTTTTGTTGGGTTAGGGAGGCAGGGACTGCTCCACATATTATTTAGGTAGCCTAGTATGCATTTATTTTTTCACTTTATTAGGAAATATAGTCTTTGTTGGCATTGAATAATAAGCCTTAGGCAGAATTTATTTCTTCCTTGAAATTAAAGAAGACTGAATTTCTTTCCTTATTCAAGATTTTTTTTTCATGCCATCACTGGATCAAAAGGATGGAAAACTAAAATGTACTTTAAAATATGTAGAAACCCATGGCTTCGGGAGGCCCAGTGGCCAAAGACCCCCAGATTAATTCAGTTATTTCACTGTAGTCTTACTGAAAAGAAAGACAAGGTATGGACACACAAGAAAGGAGTCATCTGGATGGTCTAGTTGCATGGGGTGGGGGTGCAAGCAAGAATTATCAGTTTGCGTTAAATTTACTACCTAGTATTGCAGATTCCACTTATGCCTAAGATCTGTATGACATGTACTTGCTATATTCAGTTCAGTGTTTTCTAAATATGTAGAACATGAAACAAAACAAGGAAATAAGGGTACCAAGAAGTGGGACTATGTGTAGTACTGAATGCTGACATTTGTGTTTGGTCATCAGTAGCTCCACCATCCATATTTATTCTGGTTCCATCACTGTTTTATGTGACAGAGAGCATCAAAAAATGAATGGTTCCATAAAATTTAATACTGTAGTATCTGGATGAAGTTTAACTGCATGTCAGAATAACTGAGCTACTGGCTGGTACTGAATATCTGAAATTCAGATGAGATTTTTTGTTGTTCTCTGTGAGATACTGGGGATCACTTTTGACAAGTTAAAACCTTGCAGTTTAAGTAGGATAGACAAAACAAAATAATGTTTTTGAAAGAACTGCTATTATAAAAACAAGAGACAGAAGAAATATGACATGAAACCCCTTTAGTTCAGAGTGGATTATTTTGGCTTAATACACTGTCAGAAATATGCAGACTAACAAAACATGCTATATATATACTATCAATTTTAAGAAAACTTTGCAGTGTAGGTATGATACACTAAATGAAATATTTCTGAAAAAATTATTATAAAAATAAGGAGCTGATGAAATATGATATGGATCCCCTTTATCTTCAAGTGGAAAAGTTCAACTTTAGAATATTTGTCAGAAATGCACATATTACATGTACTGTCAAATCTAAGTAAGCAAATGGGTTGGTATTCTTAAGGTCAATATATTAATGATGTTTGTTCACAATAGGCAATAAGGAAATATAAGGCTGCCTGTGAGGGTAGAATATTAGAGTGAAACACAAAAACTAGATATGTTTATATAATTGACAATATCATGGGAAACAACAGATACATTTAAAATAATTAAAAATGAAGAAGGTTGATAAGCAGTAGAATATAAGAGAATGAACGAAGGAAGCAAAACAACTGAATAGTGTGGTCCAGGAAGTTCCTACAAAGGAGTTATGTATATATATGTTGGTGAGAAGGTAGCCCCTGGGCTACATTTGTTGTCTTCTCTTTGATGAATAATCTGCTGAAAAAAGTTAATATAGTATATAGGGTTTACAGGTTCATAAGCAAGTACCAGGTAATCTACAAAGCATTACAAGCCTTATCAATAATCCATATTCAAAAGTTCCCTCTGGCTTCAAGGAGGGCAAGACAAGATAAACTGGAAGAACCCAGTTTTCTAGGTTTACCTTGAAGGTGGCAAGGGTACTATTAATGTAATAAAAGTTTGCTCCAGTGGTGGGGATACACTAGGATATAAATCTATCATGCCATCATGTGTAATTTATCTGTTGATGAAGGTTTAGTTCCTTTAGCAAAGTAGTTGAAGAACCATTTGCTCTGCAAAGCAATAAGAGGTCAAAGAAGGTCATATTTTTTATGGCTCCAAAGGCCAGACACAGATGTCCATGGAAGTCTGTTATAAAAGAATGAGTACAGACAGAAGGTTGCCCATTTGTTCTCATAACTAAGATTTTTGAGGCCACTGATTGTTTTTGTTATGAATCTCTGTAGTCTATCAAGATGAGTGATATAGTTAAACAATAACCCACGACTGGGTGTGGGTAATGCTGGATTTACCCATGGCTGGTGTGGTTTCATCAGGAGGGCTTCACCCTTGTGATCAAAAAAAAGCAACCATGGGTAAATCCAGCATTATCCATACCCAGGAGTGGGTTATTGTTATTTTAAAATAAAAAGAAATTATGTCTTATCATAATGTTCCATCTGTGCTGTCGATCTTCACTAATCCTTGACTGTGGGCTCAGTTCTGAGCCTCTTAACCAACTCGGCCATTATTCCAGCTCTCGCCTTCCAAAAACTCTCGAGCTAAGCTCTACCCGCAATGCTCCTCACCAAAATACCTCAGATCAAGTTTGCAAACTATAGTGGCAGACAAGAAATAATAGATAGCGACCATATCTGTGTCCTTATTATGAAGCCAGTCTTTGTGACTATTCCGTGCCACCAAGAGTTCTAATGGCAGGGGGAAGGAGTGAGGGAATGTCAAGGATTAGTGAAGATCGGCAACACAGATGGAACATTATGGTAACACCTAACTTCTTTATCTGATGTTGTCAGTCTTCACAAAAACCTTGACTGTGAGACAGAGTCCCTAGCTACCTGAATCTTGGGAGGTGTCATGGAAGAATATTTGAGCACCATCGAGCTGAATGATGTGGGTCCCCTAGACACCTGGCCCAGTTTGTAATGAGTAATAAAGGTATGAGGAGACGCCCAAGTTGCTGCCGCACAAATATCATCTAAAGAAGCTCTAGCATGAAAAATTGCAGATGTTGCTATAGCTCTCATTGAATGTGCTTTTACAGGCCTTGGTGGGCAGAGTCCCTTTCTGTTTAAACAAAGGTGATACAGTCTTTAAGCCATTTTACCAGGGTAACTTTAGATACTGGACTGACCAAAGAGACTGAAGAAAAGGCAATAAATAGTTGGTTATATTTTCTAATATCCTTTGTTCTGTAAAGGTAGAAACATAATTGTCTGTGTACATCCAGCAAATGTAGACAGTATTCCCCTTTGTTAGAAAAGTTAGGAAAAAAGACTAGGAGATGTCACGTCTGACTGATATTTACCTCTGAAACAACCTTTGGTAAAAAGGAAGTATTTGTCCAGAGGGAGACCCTTTTCTTATGAAAGATTAAGTAGGGAGGCTTAAAGGACAATGTTTGTATTTCCGGTATTCTCCTGGCAGAAGTGATAGCTACTAAAACAAGGTTTTCCAGGTTAAGAATTTTAGCTCACAATTTGCTGAAGGTTCAAAAGGGGAGAAATAAGAACTTGAAGTCCTAAATGCAAATCCTGTGGTGCATAGGGTTCTTTATACAGAGGTCTGAGCATTAAGGCTCCTTTCAAAAAGGCTTTGCAAAGTTTATGTGACATCAGTGATGAACCACTGAAAACAATATGGAAGCTAGATATCGCAGCAAAATGCACCTGAATTGTAGAGGCTGATAAGCCTCTTATACAGTAAGGCTAAGAAGTCTAAAACTTTGTCAACAGGTACTGAATATGGGTCAAGATTATAGTCTAGTGACCACTTAGTAAACGTTAGCCACTTGTTATGATACAATTTTCTAGTTGAAGGTTAGTGGTGGGCCAGAATGCATTGGACCAGTGAAGTGAGGGAGGGATGCCTGGCAATCACAAGAACTGGAGAAGCCACACAGTGAACTTGAGATGCTGTAGATTTGGATGAACCAGTTCATCCGGGTGGGACGACAGGTCTGGAGCTAGGTCCAGAATCCAAGGTTTCCAAAGCAGATGAGGCCACAGGAAGGGAAACCAAACCTGTCGAGGCCAGAAAGGGGCAATGAGGATTATTCTGTTGTTTGACCTGTTGGTTTTCTTTAGAAAACTGACATATTAATGGAATCGGAGGAAAGGCATATAACAGACTGAGGGGCCAGTCGTGAAGGAGAGTGTCTCTGGGTGACTCCCCTTGGGGAGAGGACTAGCAAAGTAACTGCTGCAATTGCTGTTCAGAGGGGACACAATCAGGTCCCAGCAAGGTTGTCCCCATGGCGGAATATCTTGTTTGCCCCCACTGGATTGAGACACCACTCATGAGGCATGAGGATAGTTCTGCTCAATTTGTCAGCAATCACACTGGAGCTCCCCGGAATGTGTGCTGCCATTAGAAAGTGGTTGGAGGAAATCACCAATTGCCAAACTCTGAGCGTTTCCCAACAAACAGGGTAAGATCTGGTTCCCCCTTGTTTGTTGATGTACCAGACAACTGGCATATTCTCTGTTTGAATTGCAATCATTCTCAAGGGGAGGGTATCTTGAAATGCCTGCAACAATAACAGCACCGCCCTCATCTCTAGAACACTGATATACAAGTTGACCTCTAACTGGGACCAAGTGCCTTAGACTGTCTTTCCCAGATAATACCCCCCTCCACCCTATCTGGGATGCATCCATGGTCACAATGGCTTGGGGGTTGAGGAAAGACAAAGGGATGGCCCAACAATATTTTGGTGGAGTGAAGCCACCAACTTCCTTGCATCTATTGGTGATCAGGATCAGATGGGACATTGGTTGATTCAACAAGAACCATTGGGAGGCCAGAAGCCATTGAAGAATTCGCAAGTGGTATCTGGCCAGGTTTACTATTAGAATTCTAAAACTGCTTCGGTTGAACAGCATGTGGTCAAAAGGCAGTTTTCAAATGGGGAAAATGCCGAACCAAAATACACTGACTACACTACAGCGAATGGGTAGTGTAGTTCGAGTATTTGAGTTCAACATTGTGCAGGGAGATCGTGGTTCAGTGAGGAACAGGGAATTAGCCCATTTCCTCACTGTAGTGCGATCTCGGAGTTGGTATATTTAATTTGCCGGGGGCGTGGGGGCACCGGGGTGTATAGCCCCCCTGCAGAATAGTACAATTAAATTACTGTTGACTGTAGAATGTACCAGTACATTAATGTGCATGGCATGAGTGACTGACATCTCCTCCTGCTGTGTCGAATACATCAAACTACGGATGTTGATGCATTAATTTTTGCATTGGTCGTTGTTCTGAGATTCCGAATTCAGCATTTCAGGTCAGCATTCTGACTGGTCGACCGATGCAGTTTTGGAACTTCGATAGTAAACCATTTGGCCATGGGGACTAGAGTGATAGAGGCTGGCAATGACACTAGAGCTTGTAGAATGTGTCTTGCTGTTACTTTCTTGTTTCAAATAATCTGGCTCACTTGTGATCTGATCCTTTGGAGTCTTTCTAGGGGAAGTGCCAAGATGCCAGAGACTGTGTAGAGCACAGCTCCTATGAACTCTAGCTGTTGTGATGGTTCTAGATGGGATTTTTTGCAGTTTATTGCGATTCCTAAGCTGGAACAAAGAAGAAAAACATAATATTGTGCTTGTACAAGTTGACACCTAGTGGGAGCAGTAAGGAGCCAGTCATCTAGATATGGAAACACTTGGAATCCTAGCAGTCAGAGATGCGCTGCTACCACTGCCATGCATTTGATGAACATCCTGGAGGCTGTGGTGAGACCAAAGGGCAGTGCTCTGAACTGGTAGTGACTGTTTCCCATCTGGAAGCGCAAGAATCTTCTGGAACGCTTGTCCTTTTTTATATGGTAATACGCATCCTGAAGATCTATAGAGCACATCCAATTGTCTTTTTCCAAAAGTGGAAGTATAGACTGACTCAGAACCATCTGGAATTTGGTTTATTGAACTAATTTGTTCAACTGACTGAGGTCCAAACTTGGTCTCCAGTCCCCTGTTTTCTTTGGCACTAAAAAGAATCCTGAGTAAATTCTGTATCCTCTCTGGTCTGGTGGGCCTGCCTGGATGAATTTTTTGTCTAGCAGTTTTCAAAATTCTAAGAATGCAGCCTCCTTGTGACTGTGTGGAATGTCTGAGATTCTTCTTAGTTCCTCTGACAGGGGAATGCTGTAACCTCTGGTAATGATCCTCTAGATCCATTTGTCCAATGTTATTCCTAGTCAGGCAGATTGGTGCAGGGATAAACGTCCCCTGACTGCCTCTAGTTGATGGCAATCGGGCCTCCTTTCAGGAGCGCTGATAAGAGTTACCAGAGAAAGAGTCCCTGGAACCCTGATTCTGCAGGCCATTTCTGCCTCTCGGATGGCATCTTCTATTATTTCTTCCACCTCCTCCCTGGGGGAAGTCATTGTTTTGAGAGTCTTGGAAAGGTCCTTGGGTCTTTTTGAATCATAGCCTACCACTTCTCTGGTTCCTGGAATAGGGTTGTTAAGGAGTGGAAAAGTCTACACCCGCAGCAGAAAGGATCTTCCCATCTTTCTCACATCTGTCTCTTTAACTTTGAGGCCAAACAGGGATGATCTGTCAAAAAAGTGTTAAAGAAAAAAAGACTTAAATGACTCCACAAAATCACATAAGTGCATCCAAGCATGTCTCCTGATGGCTACGTCTGAACCCACCACTCTTGTCATCCCTTTGGCAGCATGAGCAATTAGCCTCATGGATGAATTAGAGATAGATTCTAGGGTGGCGAGCTGTGAAGTCACTTTGACCTGAACTCCTTCAGCTGCTGCTCCTGAAAGCATATCAGAAAGCTCTTTAATCAGATCTCTTTGAAGCCTGGTATAATGTGCCTATAATTCAAGGATCTGAGAGCAAGGTCGATGAAGAGTATACGCGCTTCCCAAATCTATCCACTGTCCTAGACTCTTTGTTAGGAGGATGGATATTAGGACTTTCATCAGCAAGTTCCTTCACCATGGCATCCACATGAATACATTTGGCACAATGTTGCTCATCTTTGGGGCAGAGAGAATATGATAAGGTCACTAGGGGATCAGCTCAACAGAGTCAGGTATCTTCCAAGCCCACTGAGCAATCAACTTAATAAGATAGTCAGCTTGTGGAGAAATCCAAGAGGTAGAGGGCTGGGCATGAAAAGCCTTTAGGTATACTAATTCCTCTAAGGAAGGTTGAAGGGTAGTCCAGCCACCCCTCTGTTTAAGGATTTCTAGGATGTCCCTGAAGGAAACATCTTCAGGAGGTGACCTAGAGGAACCATCCCCTTCATCAAAATCAGTATCTTCTGTAAAGGACTCTTCAGAGGAGTCCATGTGCTTCCTCTTGCACTTCTTCTTCTAAAGTACCTCTTCGGTGGGTTGCTCCAGAGAGGTTTTTGAAGATGACATAACCAGAGTGGTTTGTTCCTGAGACTTTTGTGCCCTCTGTCTCAGGATAGAGACTGTTGGAAGCTCCGATCGAGGAGATGGACATGATGTTTGGCCAGACAGGGAAGGCATAGACTATTTGCCTGCAATGGACAAGGCCATCTCCACAGCCTGGAAGGCAGCCCCCCCAGATAGAGGGATGGGAGCCCAGAACTGAAATAGACTCCTTCGGAAAAGTGGTCGCATCCTGCACAAAGGAAGCCACCCCCAACATAGAAACAAGGTCGAGCTTACATATGCCGATGCACCAAGGGGCATGGAAGGCTCCGAAAGTACTGAAGTCAAATCCTACCCCCTAGAACGGACGACAAAGCCCCAACCCTGGGAAGTCTCCAGTTCCAAGGAACCAGAAGAACTCAGGATAACTGTCAGTGTCAGAGAAAGAGCTCGGGTTGGCACCAGGATCTCAGAAACCTCTGCTGGAGTCGAAGAAGGAATAGGCAGGGCTGTGGAAGAAGGTATTCCAGAGCTAACAAGGCCAGGAACTGTGGAAGGAGATAATCCCCTCGCCTTCAGGAGTTGGCCCACCAGTCTCAAAATATCTGACTCTGATAAACTTTTAGTGGACTGAATAGAGGAGGCCGATGCAGACTGTGGTGGCCTTCTCTCCAAAAAAGGACTGGGAACATGATCTGCAAAGGGATCTACTGAGTGGGAGTAAGTTCTACGGGTAAAACTATTATCTGAGTGTCCTTTGGTACAGAGTTATCGGTTGGTAGTGAAGGGAGCGTTGTCTGCACTGATACTGGTACTGAGGATAATGGAGCTGAAGAGGTCGGTACTGATGGCACAGTGAGGTAAGTATCTTAGCCCACCAGTGTCGAGGAGGCTGTCAGCACCATGGGGGATTTGGTCAGTTTAGGAGGTGGTTCCGAGGAACCTGTAGGAACAGAGTGACTCCGATTTTTAGGTTTAGGAGAAGGTGATGAACAGGAAGAACTGGCTACCATCTTTAGACCAGATAGGGCCTCTTCAAAATCAGATTTAAGAAGGCCTTTTAAGATTAATTTGTTTTTGCGATCAATCAAGGTTCTGGAACTGAAACCATGACAGATCGCAAAGTCTTCCTGTACATGGACCACACAGAGACCATACATAAAAAGAGTGTGTCCATCAGAGTTGGGCATCTTTCTGTCACATTTTTGGCACCTCTTGAAGCCAGAGGTACCTTAAGAGGGCTTGTCAGTCATAATGTAAAAGGCAAGGCCACTGAACACACACACACACACACACACACACACACACACACACACACACACACACACACACACACACACACACACACACACACACACACTGCTAAATTATAAAGAAAATGAAAGATTTTTTTTTTGTAGCAAGGAAAGAAAAAGGAAAAGAAGGAGAAGGGGACTACCAATAATGGTAGGAAAGGTTACCCGAAAGTAGAAAGGGGAAGAAAGTACCAACGATGGTATTTGGGACTACCTACCAGTAAAGGAGAGAGAAAAACACACTCATGTACACACCACAAAGTATCTAGAAGAGGAGCAGGTAGTATAGATAAAGATTAAGGATAAAAATTAGAGAGAAGATGTGGAAAAAAACTAACTTACAGTTTGAAGAAAATGTTAATGCTCAAGAGATTGGTTAGAACGTGTCTGGCACTAACGAGATCTGAGGTATTTTGGTGAGGAGCACTGTGGGTACAGCCTAGCTTGAGAGTTCCTGGAAGGCACGAGCTGGAATAATGGCCGAGTTAGTTCTGAGGCTTGAAACAGAACCCACAATCAAGGATTATGTGAAGACTGACAATATCAAACCATTATTTAAGAAAGAAGTTACTTACCTTTCTTAAATAATGCCTTTGTATAATGGACTGTAGTGTTCCTCCACATTTTCTGATGTACTGAGCACGAATATCGGACGTACATCCCCACGCTTGCACTGTACATCAGTGCTGTTCAGCCGAAGCAACAGGGAAAAAAAGAATCTCCATTGCCTTTTTTTCTTTTAGTAAAAAAAAAAAAAATGTGGATATTCTCTGAAAATCTGGATAGTTCAGATGTCTGATAGTTTGCCAAGACAAATCAGGTTTGTTTCTGTTTCTTTAATTTTGAAGAATGCACCTGACCCTTCTTGTATTTGCTCTAAGCTGCATAGCATATATTAATAGAAAAGTCTCGCCACTTAAGTATCATTCAGCAACTGGACTTTTTTCCTACTGATATATGGTGGATTTACAACAGGCAGGCTGGTTGGTCTGACCAATCAGCATGCACATTTTTTAATACTAATGAAAAGTTGTATAATTAGACAAATACATGAGAAAAAGAGCATTCAGTTCAGTAATGGGTCTGATCAGATATGAGTAAAGGGAAATTAAGAGTTCTTTGATTCTAGAGGAAATGTGTTTAGAAAATACATGAATTACATAGAAGGTTTTCCAAACTACTGCAGAGACGTGATGGTCAAAAGATAAGGAATTAGCAACAAGTGTGTCTAGATTCTTTACAACAGCAGCTGACTGGAGGGACGTCTTGTCTATATGCTATGTGTAAATGTTTTGCTTACCAAAACTATACTAAAAATTTTCACATTTAATGTAAGAGCATTGTCCTTGAACCAACTGTTAACATGGTCTGACCAAATGGAACAATTGTGAGTCAGTGGAAGATTGAATATCAATACACAGTTTAAAGTCATCTGCAAACTTATATAACCATAGGCCAGAAGCAATGGCCTGAAGGTCTAAGAAAGAGATGTCAGATAGGAGAGGCCAAACACTAAGCCCTATGGTAAACTACTGATAACTTTTTTGCTTTCAGAAATGACACCTGCAACTCTAGCCACATGGGTTTTGTCAGACAACCAGCAAGCTATTCATTGTATATGAGGACTTGTATTCAACTTCATAAGTCTTCATAATACCTGCATGGGGAACAGTGTCAAAGGCCTTGGCCAGCTCTAGATATGTTTGCTGCATGTACTATGTAACAACTATCTACTGCTTTAGCGGCTTTTTCAAAGAAATTAATGAGGTTAAAGAGGCAGCTTTTTCCTTTGACAAAGCCAAACTGATGTGGGTCCAGGGTAAACAGATTTTCAATGTCCACATTAATCAGGTCCGACATAATACTTTTCATAGCTTTAACGTTATTTCCACATGTGCTGAGGCAATAATGTTAAGTACTGTGTTCTACAGTCAAATACATATGAGGCTTGTGAGACTAATGAGCCTATAGTTACCAAAGTCTGTGGCTAGGCCATCCTTGTATACCAGCATTACAATGGCTATGCCCTACACTTCAGGAATGTATCCAGTGAAGAGGCTTAGATTAAAGAGGTTAAGAAGGGGTTTAGGTAGTTCATGTTTGACACTGATAATCAAGCAAGCTGGTACAGTATCAGGGCCATGGATAAGGTGCTTTCAGCTTTTGAGAGGGCTGAGAGGACTTTTTTCAAAATAATTAAAGGGGTGGCTGGGACTGTGGAATATAAGGGGCAGCTGTAAATGTAAATTTGAATAAAACTTGCATTAAGGTTGTCAGCCAGGATATATTCACTATAACAGAGAACTATTATGGACTAGCTTCAAAGTTTGTTGTTTGTCAGTTCTTAACTTCCTGACATAACTAAAGAAAGATTTGTAGTTAATTTTGGTTTGTGTCTACTTTAAGGTTATCCTCAGCTTTGAGCTTCCTAATGGTTCCCTTATGGTCTTTACTTCTTTGCTTAAGAATGCTCTTAAGAAAGACAGAAAACATAAATTCATTTCTTTCTCTTGCTCTATACTTTATTTATATCGGTATTCTACTACAGGGGTTGTTCTTAAACTTCTTATTATATGTGGTGCTCATAGGGGCAGCCTTAGCAATACAATACAACTGTTAAACTGGGAGAAGAAATCAAAGGCACAGGCAATGGCTTTAGCAATGTGACCCATTAGACGAGGATTACAGCAGAATTTACTTAGGTCATCAATAAACTGAAGGTTTGCTTTTGAGAAGTTCATAAATAAAAAATGTATTTGTGGGGGAAGTACCATCAGTTTTAAAGGAAAAGATTGCCAATTTTAACAAGAGAGTATGGAGGTATGCAAGAAGTGGCCATATTTGTGAGGACAAGATCAAGATATTTGGGCCTCTAGTAGGACAATTAATTACTTGTAAAACAGAGTTAGTATTTAAAATGTAAAGGAAGCAATGAACCCGCCAACCAGTGTAGGTCAGACAGCTTACGGATAAATAGTTGGTGTTAGGTTTAATCTAGATTTCAGCTAAGGTGCTGAAAAGGTTCTCATGCTCACTTTTAGGAGTACATCAACAATTCAACAAGTTTTCTGAGATGTAACTGTAGCCAGAGCAGTACAGAAATTAACTTCCTATATTTGATAGTTTCCAAGGACCTCAGCAAGGAGACCCTCACAAGCAAACTTTATAGAAAATCAACATGTGTGAATTTATTTTTGCAGAACAGCAGCATGCATCTACAAATCATATAAAAAATATGTTACAAAGTTCCAGGGAATGAGAATGGATCAGGTTTCAAAAGAATTAAAAGACTGCACAAGTAACCTCATGAATTTGCAAAAAAAAAAAAAAAATTATAGACGGGGTTAGAGCAGCAGAATGCTCAATATCATCTTCGGTCCCATCAGAACATTAAAAAACAGGATGACCACTCACTACAAGATACAGTAGAGAAAATAATAAGATAATTCAAGAGTCTTTACAATGATTCAAAAGACAAGAACAGGAAACAAAGCCTGGCCCTGACTTTCACCATAGACTATAAAGAGATGAGAAAATTCATTACAGACAACTGGGTCACAGACAGAGACAACAAGCAGCTTGAGAAAATACTAGAACCTTGTCCAAGTTTAATTTTTAAAAGGGCCAAAAGCATTAGGTACTGGATGGAAAGCAATAAAATGATGGAGTGGTCCAAAAAGGATACATAAGAATGCGGGCCTGCAGACTGAAAGTTTTCAGAATTTCATTTGTCCGTCTTAAAGGAAAAAGTACAGAATACAGATTATAACTTCGAAAGGATGATTTACATAGCACAATGCAATACATGCAACTGTTTCTATTTTTAGTGCTCTGTTACAGTTGCTGTTTTGTGATTTAATGATTTTTGGTCAACATTCTGTGAGTTGGCCAGAACTGTTCAAATATGCATAGTGCAGTCAAAGCAACATACTGCAACTCTCCTTAAAAACATATACACACAGTTTTAACTGTATAAAAATACATATAACAGTATTGGAGGCTGAGAGGTAGTGAAACAACTGAACAGGGTAGATTGAGTAACATTTAATTCTTTAATTCAAGGCAAATACAGGCACAAATCACCCAGGGAGCCCCAGCCAATGGGAAATGGCTACAAATATCTTCCTGTAGCAGCATTTCAAAATAAATAAATAAATAAATAAATAAATAAATAAACAGCCATATAAGCCACTTTTTTTAATTAGGAGAAACCAGAATTCTAAACAGCACATGCCTGAGGTTCTGAATACAAAAACAGGAACGTTGATTATCTCTTAAAATAATGCTCCTTTTTGGCAATTTATTTCTCAGACATCAAGGCTAATGTCAATGGTCTCTGGCTGACTAAATCTGCAGATGATTGCAAATTAGGAGCTGTCATTAAATCTCTCACTGACACAAATGTTCTCCAGAAGGGGGTGACACAGACAAACTGGTGTCAAGAGTCACGGACTAAAACTAAATGCCAAGAAAAGCATAAATAGTATCCTTTGGGAAGTCATTCGTCCCTGGTAACTCTCATACTGACAACAAACCACTTAGAGTTGACCCAGTAGTCAGGGTCTTAGGGACACACATAGTAATCTAGCCTTTGACCATCACGTGTCTACAGTAGTGAAGAAATCATTCTATGTTGCCCAACTTATAAACAAACATATGGTATCTAAATCCAAGGAAGTCATTGTTACACTGTATTCGGCATTCATCAGACCTATCATTGAGTATAATGCTGCCTTTGGTATGTACCTAAGCAGGCATATCCAACAACTGGAATGTCCACAGAGGTTCCTCACTAAAAGAATACAGGGCATAAGTAAAATGTCCTATGCAGACTGCGTCAAAGCTCTATCCCTGTATTCTATCTATTACAGGGGTTTGAGGGGAGATCTATGCCTGGAACACAGTGCATTGTGATACCCCACTCTGCTGGACCTCCTGCATATCCACAAAACAAACAACACCATAATTACCCATTCTAAAGACTTAAACCTTGCCTGTGATATAAATAGGACCTGCTGGAGAGATAGGTATGTATCCCAGAGATTACCCTGCTGTGGAACAGGCTCCCCATCCATGTGAAGCAAAGTTCCTCCCTAACCCAATTCAAGTGCAACTTGGACAACTGGACGGAAAACTGGAAAGTCATCCCTGGTTTGGCAGCTATGTCTCTAATGGACACAGGCAATCTGTAAATGGTTCAATGGGATGACGGCTAGGCTTAAAAAGGCCCTTGTGGCCGTTAGCCTAGTAAACACCTATGAACCTATAAATGCAACAAGTAAATAGCAGCCTAGTACCATAAGGTGCCCATGCTTTGGAGACCCAATGCTCTTACTACTACTGTCAAAACTTTGGATCAACCATTCTTTTAACCGTATAGCATACTAGAGATAAATATGTAGGAATTCTCTTTTTTGCTTTTCTTCATAAACTGATTAAGCACATAGGTTCATAGGTTCATATTAGGCTATCTGCCCTAGGGCATTTATAAGCCTAGCCAGAATGTGTTTGGCTTTCGCCACCCATTTTAAATTTATTTTGCTATGCCCTTTTTCGAGGTTAGTATACTGTGCCTCTGTCTAACAGTGACACAGAAGTGGTACCCGGGGTAAACCTACGATCTCCCATCCACTCATCAAGATTCCTCTTGAAGAGAGGGACTCTGCCTAACCTGGACTGGGATTTTATTCCAGAGTGAAGGGAGCCTCTGGGTTATGAATCTGTCCCTCCAGCATGTCCTATTTATTTCAATGCTAAGGTTCAAGTCTCTCGAGCGCGTAGCTCGATGGGATTTGGATTTTCTGAGGTGCAGCATGTCCATTAATTCCGCGTTGGACATGGCTTTATACGTCAGGCACAGATCACCTCTGAACAGGCAGTATGCCACTGAGTAGAGCTGGAGTTTCTTTAACCGGGCAGCATATGGCATCTGTTTGAGCCCTTTGATCCTCTTGGTGAGGTACCTTTGGGGTCTTTCCAGTTGCTGCAGGTGTCTGGTAAGGTACATCCCAAAAGGGGCATTGTACTCAATTATGGGCCTGATGAGGGATGAGTAAAGAGGCACGATGACCTCCCCTGATCTAGATGTGAATCCCTTCATGATTAGGTGGGCTATATAAAATGTTTTTCTAACCACTTTGGCCACGTGGTTGTCAAATGAGAGATTGCTATCAACTTGGGTCCCCAGGTCCCTAATTACTTCTTCTGTACTTAATGGATTACCACCTATGTGGTAATTTGTGGGCACTTTGTTTTTGCCAAAGGGGATGACTATACACTTTTTGGCATTTAGCTTGAGGCCATGGCTCTGGCACCAGTTGTCTGTTTCTATGAGGCCCTTTTGAGGATGCTTGTGTCGACTGGAGAGTCGATTATGGCGCCCAGTTTGCAGTCATCTGCGAACTTGGTCAGCCAATGTCCTTCCGTGTTGGAATGTACCTCCGTGAAATATATACCGAACAAGAGAGGTCCCAGGACTGAGCCTTGTGGGACACCACTTGTAACTGGTTTGGAGTCTGACATGGCTCCAGCAATTCTAACCATGTGGGTTCTGTCCTTGAGCCAGTTTGCAATCCATCTAGTGACATAGGGGTTTATATTTAAGCTGGTGAGCTTATCTATAATTCCCGAGTGGGGTATTGTATCGAAGGCTTTTGCGAGGTGCAGGTAGGCTGTGTGGACCACCTTCCCCTCGTCAATGGCCAATGACATACAGATCAGATGTTAACTAAAATATTTTCTGTACTCCATTCACTTTTTCAGTTATTATCCCTTGACTGAACCTCTTATTTTCCAATTCTTAACATTGCAGTTCTCATGTTAATCTGTTTTGCTAATCAAGTACAACATCTCAGCTTCTATATGCACAGTAGGACTGTATCACTGACCTCTTTGATAAATACTTATGTTGAATCAAACAGAAATGACTGTCCACAGTACTGCAATGTCAATATATTGCATGCTTATGATAGATTATTTGATTCGGATCCATAGTTAATCATCAACAAGAATCCTGGCAAACATGAAGCCATGAAAAGAAACCCAATGAAACATCAACACGCAGAGTGGAAAAAAATATCTGTTTTTTTTCTCCCACAGTGCCAAGCACCATTCACCTCCCACACCTACTTTTCTTATATACATTAACTTTGAAGTTGTTCCGTCTTGGAAGTAACAGCAAACTTCCTTAATCCACAGTTTAAAATCCTTGGGGATAACATTAAGTCTAGCTGAGGAAACGAGAAGTACCTCAAACGATTTGCAAGACAAAAACTTCTTCACCAAAAGAAAGTGCTCCTATGTGCCTTGAATTTGAATCTGTAGAGATTCAGACTAATGTATTATGGGTTCTAAACAGTTTGCTGATACAAGTATAATGTTTAACTTCATGTCCCTTCAATAATGTACTTGTGGAGCTTCCCTCCATACACACCTTATGAAAATGGACCATGACATATCAAACTTTCATAGTTAAATAAAATAACAAATACAATAAAATAATAAATAAATGCACTATCTTCCAATATTCAAAACTACCCCTCTCCTTGCCAGACTATCTGCCCAACTTTTTAAATACCCAAATGACAATTTGAGAAGCAAATACAGATGTACACACACATGCTTCAGAATCATCTAATTTCCTTCTAGTAATTCCTCTAAACTTTTATCCTCTTACTCATCTTCCTTCTTGCCCTTTCACAGCTATATATATATATATATATATATATATATATATATATATATATATATATATATACTCACTATCTCTTAGAACATATAAGCAGTGTACATCCCATAAGTTTTGATATGGTAATACGTTAACATGTAACATACTTGTACCCAGTAACATTTTGTTGTGTGATTGCCTTTCTTGTTATTCTACACAATCTATACAAATTCTTAATTAAACTGCAACTACCAGTGGATAATTTAGATTTCCAATATCCACCACTTTAGCCTTTTTGCATTATTAAACAATGCAGTTTCTTAGATGAATGAAAATTGTGGGTATAGAATCCCTTAGTTGTAAAATTCCTAATCTAGCAGTGCTTTGTACATGTTACTTTCAACAGTTTACCATCTACTTTGCATGCCTTTATAGCTGTATGCCCTCTGGGCCACCCCTGATGAAAGGACACTGGCCTGTTTGATTTATCGTCCACTCAACAAATGCAACCAATAAATAAATACATGAATAAATGCAAAGTTAAATGTCAAATGTTCATGAGGTCTCTAAAATGAAAGTGGTGAATGGGGAATGGGATAAACATCATAGCTTCCATTTGTGCACTATAAAATGATGAAACTTGCTGCCTACCTGGCTCTGCTAAATAGCTCTTCAAAGATCAAGTCCTCAGGTGGGGGACTATATTGCCTTGAGTATGTTATGCCCATTTAAGGATGAAGGGTAAAGGAAAATGTGACTGCAAGTGAAAATAATACCTCGTCTCATGTACAAGCCTTTTTTAGAAAAAGAAGATTCAGTCCACCAAAAAATTTCATCAGACAATTCAATGACAAGAAGATAACCTGGCCTATCTACGGTGCTACAATAATGAGAGAGGTTTCTACATAGTCAATGAATGTGTCAACACTGCCATCACTCAAACAACAATGACATAACCCTTTGAAAATAAATTCTATGAAGATTTATATCATGTGACAGAAAAAAAGATGGACTCGCAGTTCAAAACACAATGTGCAGGGCAGGTTGGATGAACTGTAAAATGGAATTCTGCTTTAAAGCAGGAAGCACACAGGACTTTGCATATTCCTCCAAGAAGAGCAATACTTTCACTGGGTGACTGATATGAGAGAAGCTTCCCTAACCTTTGGTCTTCAGGGTCCTACAGGATGGGAATATGCTCCTTAGGGGTTGATTTCCAAGATATGAATGATGACCAAACTCATTCTTCTTTAAGGTAGCAATGAACTTTTTTTATGGTGTGGCTCCTTCTCGGACAGTTACTCTTGATGGTGATGTCACTTATTTTTTTTGTACAGGACAAAGAAGGCAAGTGAGCCTTCTGCTTCTTAGGCAATCCTAGATGGCCTCACTCTGACAATTGTGTAGAAGCATAAAACCTGTGATAAAAGATGGAAATTTCACACTAGTGTTCAGACATGAACAACAGATACATACAACATGCTGTCCTAAGGTGCCACCTTGTTTGCAGAGAACACCATTAAAACAACAGTTCTGATACTGTCCTCCTCATATTAAAGGATAACTGATAAGAAAATAAAACAATACCAAACGGACAAATAACTTTAATACCATGATCTCAAAACAACCCAGAGCAACACCGAATAATGCACAGCTCACTAAAACAATACCGAAACCCATAAACTGGTAAAACTACGCAACAAAGAAAAATAAACGGGCAAAAGCCTAAACCAATGTTTCTGCAGTTATGCAGTGAGGAATATTTCATACACAACATCCCCACCTTAATTTTGCTAATACTGAGGTAGCAAAACCTTAGAGAAAGGGGAATAGTCTATATTAAGTGAAACCGACTGCACCCCTTCACCAAAGGTGCAAATACCAAAAAAAAAAAATAACAATAATAAAACAATATTTAAAAGGTTTCTCAACAGTGGTGGCTCTAAAACATACAGTGCCTACCGTTAAACACACACAGTCTCCCCACAATGTTGCAAATGATACCTCATGCATGCTCAAAACAAAGCAACAACTTGATGAAACCAGATGTGTGACCAATGGGCTTGTTGAATAAGTATCTTTACCAGAACAAAACACAATGCCTCCTGATTCATCAACACTGAAGCATGCCATTCTGATACAGTAACTTGACAAAAACAAGTATTTTTCCTGAACATAAAGGACAAACTTCTCCCTTACAAAAACAATAAATTACTGGAAATTAGCCGAAGACTAGAGCGCCTCAGCAAAGACTTGAGCTTAATGCTCAAAGAGGTGAGAAAGAAAATAAGGGCTACATCCTACTTTCACAGGTTCTCTTTCATAAATGAAGATGACTGTAACACCCGTGCCCTGGCCCAGCAATCAAGGAGCCTCAATCCTCACCACTAACACCAGTGAGGGCGCCCATATAGGGAAAGGATAATAAATACACACACAGCAAAGTACAATTTCCCTTAAAAGCACACAGAGATCACAGTCAGTCTGGGGATGGTTTCTCCCTTTCTCTCCAGGTCCCCAATCAGACTCCCCATTGGTACAGCTATAGGGTCGAGATCTCAGCCTAGTGGGCAAGCTAAAACCTCCAGCACCCTCTCTGTCCAACCAGTGCTTCGTGTCCCTGCTGAAGTAGCTGACACACACACACACACACACACACACACACACACACACACACACACACACACACACACACACACACACACACACACACACACTTACTTTGAGATAAAAGTTTTATAAAACCACACAGACACTCCAGGGGAAGGCTGGCACAGGTTCTGCAGCTGTGCCCCTTTTACCCAGGCTATACGGTAGTACCAACTGCCACCACCCACTAACATCAGCTACTCAAAGGCCCTTCTAAAAGTGTGTCCAATTATTACTGTGCAATATCATTATCCAAATGATAAGTGTGACTGAACAGTCAAGGCTTATTAGAGTGACTTGGTACCGTATCACTATATACATGCAATGTACTCTTACAACTTAAATTAACTCTACATAAAACAGCCACA
The DNA here is from genome assembly GCF_019279795.1 of Protopterus annectens. Classification (NCBI taxonomy): domain Eukaryota; kingdom Metazoa; phylum Chordata; order Ceratodontiformes; family Protopteridae; genus Protopterus; species Protopterus annectens. Next base: position 535,011,796 of record NC_056746.1, read on the forward strand.
GTTGAAAGGTTTAAAAATACTTAATAATAAAAACACAAAACAGTACTTCTTACTACACAGTGCTAGTCAAGATTTCAGATCACAGAGAAATACTTAAAATAATACAGTAGCAAAAGTTCTGACATCACAGAAAAACAAACTAGTCTAATCTTCATATTTCCTAGCTATATCTAAGAGAAATCAGAGTTCTAAATAACTTACATATAAAGCAAAGCAGTGCTGGTGATGTTGGATGTTCTCAAGACAAAAAAGCTCTCTTGCTCTCATTCTTTCTCTTTAAATTGATAACACAGAGCTGCTTCACATGACATCATTCTTCACACTTCTCAGGTGTTCCCATGCTACATTTACATTCTTTACACCTGGTCAGAAACCAGAGCAATAAAAGACATTTATACATGCACATTCTAGCCAATAACTCTAGTCTTAAAACAATAGGCAGGATGCCTCCCTCTAGACATATCGGCTCCGAATTTTAACATCAAAGAACTGACTTATCAGCTTTGTTACAGCAAAGTGCACTGTTGTTAATTTTTGCAGTTCAATATACAATGCGTCTTTTCACATTTAAGAGAACAAGCCTGTGGCTTACATTAATATTTACAAATGACAGAATTATCTTCAAAATTCTATCTGGCTAGGCTGGCAGCCTTACCCTATCTTCACAATGATTATGAATGGTTGGGAAAAATGCTTTGAAATACAAAGCTCACTATTACCCTCTAATAGATGAGTAGCATTAAGCAAATGCAATTGCCTCTTGACTCTGCATTATTTCAAACAAGATTTCATTTTTTTGCTTTGGATCATACCTCTCAACCTTAGTGCAAGAAATTTGGACAAAGCCTGACAAAATAGGGGGGCAAAGGCCCAAAATAGGGACAGATTTGAAATATTGCTCTTTTAAACTTAGAACATTGCTAGAGTAACAGGGTTTGTCTTAACATACATTTTCTGAAGGATTTGAAATTTAAAACTCAAATGTATGTCATTATTTAGTGACTTCAATCCTCAGATCATCCCAGTGATTTGTCAGAAAACCACAATTTTATAAGGAATAGACCAAAAAATATGAGGCAAAGATCTGGACAGCTGAGAGGTATGCTTTGGGTAGAGAAGTCTACAAAATGCATTGTGCTTTAACATGTCAGTGTAACGATAACTGAGTTTTTCAGAGATTACAAGCATCACAAGAAAGATTCTTCTTTGGTATTCTGAACATAAAAAAGGTTAAAAAAGTAACATGAAAGATGATTATATAACACCACTATTTCTCTCAAACTCTGCCCATGACTGGTTGCTATCTTACTGGACAAAGTAAGATAAGTTACTTATAGATATAAATCTTGTGTCTCCCATTAATATTTTGTCAGGCATCCTATGTGGAAATCCTCCTTTTGTCTCAGTTTCACATTGCTAAATGTAAATGTATACCGCAGATGAATGAATGTAACAGAATCATTCTGGAGATGCGGCTATGTTTATCTGATAATGATAAGCACATTTCTTTTACTTGTAACTCAAGGACTCCAAGACACAGAATCACATGGACAGACAGAGAGAGAGAGAGAAAAAAAAACATCAAAGGAAGAATGTAATGTAGTTTTTTGTTGAGAGCAAGACAGACCTATGGTTCACATGTGTTTGACAATAAGAAGTGCAAAGACAAGTTTGATTCAGTTTTCCCACATACTAATTCACAGGAGGAAGTATCTTGGAGAATTCCCCTCACTATAAGTACAATGATATCAAAGATAGCAAAGAATACATAGCAGAAGTGTGGAAGATACAGCCCCCTCTTCATGTTGGGGGTGCAAGGGGTGGTGGTGAAGCTCCCCTATAAAAATGGACTGCTGTGTTAAACAGATTGGCATGGTTTCCAATAGTACTTGACAGCACTTCTCAGTATTGAAATCAATGGGGTAATTTTTAGTCATGCAGCCATTTTTGTTACATTCACGGGTAACTTCTGCTGACCAATTAAATACCAATAAATAGTTAAAAAAGTTAAAACAATGGCCTCTATAGCATCTTCATAGATACAGAAGGACAGTATGGTAGCAATGAGCTCTTGGATAGCATTACTACATGGTTTACAAACCAGAATGTTAACAAAATAAGCATAATGTTTTTTCTGCTGTTTGGCAAAGCATTATTAACACATTCAAAACTTCCACAAGACACAGGGCTGGGAAGCTATTTTAGGAGGATTTCCTTGATATGGCCTGCTTATCATTTAACACACTGGATCCCAAGCCATTCCCAAAGCAAACTTTGCAATCCCGATGAGAGTGCAAACACGTCTTGACACATAACCCTTCAAATCTCTTCAACTTTAGGCAACTCTGTAATCAGGTAAAACGTCTAGTCATTAAAGACAAAAATGAACACTACCTAAGTCTCCAAAATAATCATAAAAAAACCCAAAGAAATTCTGGAATTCCATCACATTTCCTATAAACCCTTTCAACTCTTATTTTATCAACACTATATCTAATCTCACCACTACCTTTCTCCAACCTAACTGCAACTCTAACTCTGCATTTTCCAGATCAGTCTTCAAAGAACACCACTACCCCCTCTCCACCTAGATTTACTCTTTCTCCTATACCTACTGCCACAATAACAAAATTACTTGTCAAACTCAAACCTGGATTTAATGCTCCTGAAGCTTACCCTCTGAATACCTTCAAATGTTAGCTAATGCCATTCCATACCTTATCAGTATACTTCTTAACAGATATATATCCAAGAGTCCTATGTTCCTACCATCTGAAAAAAGTATATATTCTTCCCTTTCATAAAGGTAGCAACAGCACTGACATTTCTAATTTTTACCCGATTGCTATTCTCTCCCCTATCTCTAAGATCTTGGAAAAATTTAATCACATTCAACTTCTAAACTTTCTACTTCATAACCCTATCCTTTCCTCCACACAGCATGGGCTCAGGCCAGGCCATAGTACAACAGCAGCACTTATATCCTTCATGGACACAGTCAACCGACCTCGAGATGCAGATAAAATTGTATCTTCACAATTTCTTGACCTCTCTAAGGCCTTTGGTACAGTCTCTCATCCCCTACTTCTTAAACAACCCTCTAAACTAGGCATCACCCCATCACTAAACTGGTTCTTTAATTACCTAACAAGTAGACTATAAGCTACCAAATGGCAGTGCTCTCTTTCACCATTCCTTAGCACACCTACAGGGGACCCCCAAGGCTCTATACTAGGGCATCTTCTTTTCAGTATTTTCATTAACAGCTTTCACTACTATCTTAGTCAAGGTTCTTCAATTCAACATGCAGATGACTCAGTTATCATCTGCTCCGCCAACTCCGTATCTGAACTTCAACAAGTCACCTGAAATGCCTATACGTATACTGAAACTTGGATGCCCAACAACCATCTTGTGTAACCCTAAAAGAACCAAACTGATATTATTCACTGCTAAGAAAACCACTCTCCTAAACAAGACTGAGTTCACTATTCACTCTCAAAACAAAACAACTATTGAAGTTGTTTCCCATACAAAACTACTAGGTGTAATCTTGGATGAAAATCTGAAATTTGACCTGCATGTGTACCTTATATCAAAAAAACTCATAAAAAAAGGTATCCTCTATAGACATAAACACTTCCTTAGCCATTCCACAAAACAAACCCTTGCCTCAACCTACCTACTACCTTCTCTTGTATATGGTGCTCCTCTACCTACTAACATTCAGTCCTCTCTGAAGTCCAAGCTTGAGACTTGTTACAATAAAAATCAGCCAAGTTTGCAACTAATGCCAAATACTCCACCCATCACTGTTCCTCCTTACACCTACTGAACTGGCTCGAACTCCCACATTATGTTACATACTTGCAATTAACAGCAGCACACAAAATTATCTTCAAACCCTCAGACTGCCCAGACCTTGCTTCTATATTTACTCACCATCATCCAAGTAGGTCTCTCAGATCTGAGAACCAACTTCTCCTGAAAGTAGAAAAAACTATCCTTCCAGCTGGCTAGTTGCTATACTCTTTCTCAGATGCCAAACAGTGGAATGCCCAACCCTTACCAATAAGGACTATTAGTAATCCTTCCTCTTTCAAACATCTCTACGTCAACACTTCTCCAATCTATGGCACTGTGCATGTCCCAATTCTGCACCTCTCAAAACCCGATTCCCCAGTTTACCACACCATTGCCTATAATGACTTACTCTCTGTCAGTTTGTACTCTTCTACCTATTTGTGTGGTTACTCAAAAAATACCATCTGTACCTACTATGTTGCAATATCAACTAAACATCCATACTGGACTGATGTGATTGACATGTACACCTATCTTACATTTACTGCTACATTTCTATTGATGTTTTTGCAGAACTACTCTCCACAAGTTCTTAGTATACTTACTATGCTATCTGATGTTTATGATAGTAACATGTTTGTCTTTAGTATATTATATTCAACATTCACTCTTGTATTGTGTGCACTTGTTAATGTTGAGCTTTTCTCCCTGGGCCTCCACTGAAAATGGACTCATATCGGCCCGGTGGGCCATCCCAGAAAACAAATGCAAATAAATAAATAAATAAAAATGTCTGTGATTCTGCAAAAATTGCTGGAATCTATGATGAAATGATAAAGACAGAAACAGCATGTCTTTCAGCATGAATGCCAAAACATCTAAAACAAATAAAAGAGGCTAATAAAGAAAATGAGAAAAAAAAAGTATTTCTGCAGAAGGGGCAACCGCTCTGCACCCCACCTCCTTACTTAAATATGCCAACTTCATGGCAGCACAACCACAGAAAGGGCAAACATCAATGGAACAAACAACTGTTCCCACTCCCCATCTGTAGCAATCTACTGATGAAATCAAACTACTTGAACTGCATCTGTAACTGACAAGGGAGAAAGCAGTGCCAGTGGCACAACAATCAGCTCTGCACACCTTTGGCACAGAAAGCTGTGGGTTCTATTCCCAAACTGGGAAAATCGATTGCTGTCACTGTAGTGCAGCATAAAAAGAGTGCTGCACTCTTAAGTGTGTCATCCTTTGGAAGAGACATTAAACTGAAGTACCATCTGTTTGGTGGCTCAAATGGATTTAACAGATTCTACAGCACCTATTGAAAAGAGTACAGGAAGTTCCCCGATGCCCTGGCAAAATGTCCTCTAGTAGCATAAATCCCACCTTGGTATCCCCTGAAAAGAGGTTTCTAGCTTAGTGGCACTAACCATGTCAACAAAGAATAAATAAAAAAATAAAAATAAAACAAAAAGTTTTTAACACCCCCCCCCCCCCCCAAGAGAGAGTTGTCCTTGCACTCTAAGGACCACTTACTATCCTTTCTTTGTCTTTTCTCTTGACCCATAGATTACACTGTATATGCTATTTACTTAGTTTTCCTGGTTGACAGGTTTCCACCCGTCTCTGTTAATTGCTTTGTATTGGCTATAAACAGATTACTGTCTGTTATAATGTGACCTTGAGGGTGAAAGCCCTCTGTGCATGGCTTCTCTTATCTTCCCTACCCACTGCCTGTTACTCTACTATTATACTTAGTACCCATACACATGCGCGCATGCACACACATTAGATTTGTAACTCCTATTATCAAATCTACTAGGCACTGTTTGTACTCAGTACCATGTTGCTAAGGCCTGGAACTCCTTATCTTTATCCATCAGGTCAATACTCTCCTTCCTGGTCTTCAAATCCATTCTGAAAGACTTCCTAGCCAAAAGCTGTCTCTATTCTTGCTCAACACCAGGATAAGCTATATCCCTAAATGTGAATAAATAATTATTCACATCTTACATCTCCTTACTCTGCCCTGGCTTTGTCTCTAGATATACCATAAAACTGTTTTCCTCTCACTTTGTACTGCATTTCCTGTTTGTATTACACTAACAAATCTTAATTTTCTATAAATTGGATAACATTTCACTAACTATTAAATCACTATCATATAATCTCTGTATCTATTTTTAACCAAGTTTTCATATTACATCTAACTTAGTATAATTATTTAAACAGTATTTGTTTTTGTATTATTTTTAAAGTCTGTAAAATTACTGTTCTTCAAATATTTTGTTAATACTTTGGACATTTTCTTCCGTTGCATCTGCTGAAAATGGGCTCCTAACCAGTCCGACTTTCCTGGTTATCAAATGTCAATAAATAAATAAAATAAATAAACCATATCTAAAAAAAGCTTCATGCTGTCCTACACCACTTCTTTAAAACAGTGTTAAAAACAGGACCACAAATATTAAAACACATTTAAAACAGCGATAGCCATTACTGGGGGATTTCAGTGTTTTGGGCTGTTGTTAGCAAACCTGACAACACAGGCTGAGATAACATGATGAGCCCCTTTTGTTGAATATACAAGTGGCTGAGTGGTTGCCCACTAGGCATTGTTCTCAACTATCCAGACTTTCGCAGAATGTCCAGATTTCTGACTCATATTTTTGGTCCATTTCTCATAAAACTGTAGTTTTCTGCCAAATCAATGGCAAATCATTGAGGAGTGAAGTCAGAAAATAATGGTAGACATTTGATTTTCAGACTTCATATCCTTCAGAAAATTCATGATAACACAAAACTTATTATTCTAACAACTTTCTAAGTTTGTAAGAGCAATATTTAAAAAGTGTCCCTATTTTTGGGCCTTTATTCCCCCCCCCCATTATTTGTGGCTTTGTCCAGATCTCTTGCTCTAAGAGGTTGAGAGGTATGCCATTAGGTGGAATTCAAACAATGGAACACCCTCCTCCCCATTCCCAAGATGGGTTATACAATATGGCTGCTCACTCAGAACTCTCCTTGGTCAATTCTTTAAATGATAAAAAAGTCACCATCAAGTCAAATTCCAAGTGAAATAGATGTTTATTAAAATACAATTCCCGACGAGACTTAGCGCTTTCGCCTGTTTCATACAAGCATTATCAGAGTCATTGCTCTTGGCATTAAGTCTACTTAATATAGTAACAAGACACCAATCAGTACTAAGCAATTAAACACAATCATTTAAACAAAACATAACACAGGCTGCCTAACATCAAACTTGTAAAACTTAACCAGTTATAAAGGCTAATACTGTCACATCATAAAATAGAGTATACATAAAAACACCAAAAAAAATTAAATAATGATTAATAACAATACATATTAAAAAAACTATGTAAGATCAATGTTGCCCTTAGTTTCAATACACTGGCTATGGAACAGCTGTCATTAATGCCCTGGGACACTGTGGAATTTAATCTTATTTGTCACAGTGTCTTCCTAACCACAAGTATAGTTTTCTCATCACCTCACCCCCGTCATTGCGTTTAACCCTATCAATAACAAAAAAGAAAAATTTATTAAAATTATTGCACATTTCACTGTGACATTATAATGCATTAGTGGTTTTTCTATTTCTCATATCTCTAAGATGTTCTGCCATTCTATCCCATAACCTATGGGTGGTTTTTACTACATAAAAATGCAGGACAAGTGTCACACACAGCAATATACACCACCATTTTAGTACTGCAGTTAGCCCATCCTGGACATTGTGTTGTCCTATGGTGACCTTCAATGGTCCCTCGTGTATAAATCTTCCGAACTTACAATTTAAAACTCAAAATTCCTCCCTCTACTGTAGGTTACTTGCTTTTCAAGTCACTACTGATAGTTGCATCCCAGCAGTTATTGATAAGGATTTTTAATGCTTCAGAATTCTGGTTAAAGGGCAGGACCAATGTTTTATTTTGTGGTACAATTTGACATGCATTAATTTGCGTACCTCTATTCATTAATACAATTGGGGTGCACATATTCTTCCGTTTTTTACAGACTTCATTTCTGATCTTAATAGCCTAATTGGGTAGCCCTATTTAGAAAAAGTCCAATCAACTTGGATAGTTCACTGTCAAACAAGTGGACATCACTCACTAGTCTCAAAAGGTGTACCATCTGTCCCTTCACCCCCTTTCTTCTGGTGAAAAGGGTGGCAACTGTAGAACTGTAGAAGCATACTGGAAAAAGTTTCTTTCCTATAAATACTAGAACATAATTCACCAGTCTGGGTATGCTTATATAACAGTATATCTAAGTAATGTATTTCATTCAGGCCAACATTATAAGTAAATCTTAAGAAGTCAGTTGTGCCCGTTAGGTACAACACAAAATCATTAATTATTTCCTTCTTGTCATGCCACGAGATAAAAATATCATCAAGGAAACATACCCATAGGGCTACGTCCTTCATGTAGATAAAATCAAATACAAATTTCCTTTCCCACTCAGCAAGAACTAGGTTGGCATATATGGGGCACAACTTTCCCCCATTGCCACTCCAGATTTCTGTCAAAAATATTTGCCCTCAAAATACAGAAAATTATTGTTCAAAACAATCTCCATCATCTCAACAAATACATTTCTCTTGACATTATGAATGCCTTCAACATTTAGTAAACTTTTACCAAAGTAATCTAGGCCGATGTCATGTGGAATAACCGTAAACAGATTAATCACATCATTTGCAATAAACATATATTCATCCATAACTGACTTAGCCATAAGCAACTCCAAGCAATGCCAGGAGTCCTTCGGAATATGTGGTTTGTTGGTTAATGCCTTCTTGGTACACACTCCAATATAGGAAGCTAGTGGTTCTGTCTTGGAGTTCCCAGCAGCAACAATCGGTCTAAATGGGGGGTTACTGATGGTTTTATGGATTTTTAGGATTCCACATATAGTAGAATCACCAGAAAGTCTACAAATAAATAATCTAGTTCACCTGCATCTAACACATCCTGGAAAAATGAGTCATATAACCACCAGTCAATTCTAGTGTAGGCCATGTTAACTTTATTTAAAGACACCCTTTCATATACAGTGCTGTCATTCAAAATGTCATTCATTTTGCTAACATAGTCACTCTGCAGCATTACAACCACCTCACCACCTTTGTCGGATTTCATCACCTGATATTCTCTAGATTCAGACCACATTTTTAGGCATGCTCTCTCAATGCTGGATAAATTGTCAGTAAAAACAGTTGATTTACTAATATGTCTTCTTAGTTCAAATTCACATGTCTATTCAAAACTATTTATCACAGCATTTTACAGTGGTATAAACATGCTTTTTCTTTTAAATGTTATAGTCTCACCTATATTCACATTACCTTGTAGAGTAAAAAACAATGCCAGGTTCAGTTGTCTGGTAAACCATTTTAAACCAATTAATACCATGGCTATATCCACTCTGTACATAAGAACAAAAGAAAAACCTTTACTTAACAAATTAAAATGTCCATCATCAATTGTCACATCTGTGAAATTATAAATAGAAAAGTCACCTTTGGTTAAACATTTTACAGTCAACATATCATCAGCCAAATAATCCACAGGAACCTGTGCATATATTGGTTCCTGTAGTAATTGTCCCTCCTGCCTTAATAGTTGGAACCTTTCCATTGCTGGTTCTGTCTCCCATAAGGAACAAAGTTCTTTGTTTTGTTCTGTAGGCATTCTGAATGCCTCAAGGGAACTTGGTGGTCTAAAAAATATTCATTAGTGTCACTATGGTCACCAGCTTGGTTAACAGACACGTTGCCATTATTATGTTCAGAGCTGAAAGCAACATCAACATCCATGCTACCAGTTTCTTCACTGTTAGGTTCAGGGTAAACTCTTTTCTCTTTATAATCAGTTGTATCCCTTAATAGCTTTTTCTGTTTACTAGCCAGCCCTTCATCAACAAATGTAGACAGGTCTAAAACAAGTTTTTCAAAAAAACTTTTGTTAAAGTCAAATAATAAATCTTTGGTAATGCTATTATTAAGTTCAGTTACTTCTCTTTGTAATGCTTCTAACCTACCTTCATTGTCACGTATATTAATATGCATTAACTGCATACCTGTGTTGTCAAAGAGTTCCAGAAGTTCCCGATGCATAGTGGAACCAGATAATGTCCCAGCTGGGAAATGCCAAAGGCGAAGACCTTTAGGAACCTGTTTAAGTTCCAGTGAGCGTTTCAAAAACATATTATCCATTTACAGGCTTCTAAGTTTCCTCACTACTTTTTCAAACTTCTTTAGCTGGTCCTAGACCATACCAAAACCCTCTGCTTAAAGAGTGGTGGAAAAAACTGGTATTCTGGCGTAGAAAAAAAGCAGTTTTATATCTGTAGGTAATTTGGTGCTGTTGGATGTAGAACTGGATAAAGAACCATTGTTAACAGCTCTAAAAGTCCCTAGAAGGTAATTTAAAACCGGAAAATCCTTGGGGGGGGGGGGGGTATAAAAAAAAATTTCTAAGCTTGTTTCCTGCCTTTCCTGTGGGTAATCTAGCCTGGATATAGAGTTGCTGTGTCCAGGACTATTTGTAGGCTTCTAGGCCCCCAAGCCTTTCTGTGTTGGAGAGAAGCCTTCTAGCTTAATTTTGTTTCTTAGAACTAGCCAGTTTTTTGTTTCAGCACTCGTTTGTTTCTTTGAGCTCAGCACTTGTTCAGAACTTATTGTAAGCACTAAATAAGCTACAAATTACTACAGCACTCAACTTTCCTCACTGTCTAGAGGAAAACAGTTTCTAGTACTTGGCAAATAAGCACCTATCCAGGCATGTCTAAGGGTCAGCTCCCGGTGTTTTCTCCTGTCTGCCTGATGAATCTGGGCATCGTGGGGCAATGCAGTAATTGCCTCATATACACAGATAACCCTCTCCTTCTACCACCCAACACTACAACCTGTGAGAGATGCACTTATATAGCCAAACTGGAAGCAAAGCTCTCTTCACCCAAGACTGGACTAGACAGTCAAGAGGAGAAGGTAAACTCTTGCACCACACCACACTCAGCACACAGTCCCTCAAAACCTACACCACCAAAACATACACATAGAAACACAAAACACACACCTACATTCGTGGAGGCTCTCAGTAAAAACCTACCCAAGCAACAGGGACCTCCAAAGCAGTAACACAAGCAACCTCCACCCCCTAACATAACCCAAATGACACATAGCCCACAAACTCAGTGTGCCACTCAACCACAGCCCATAAGGCATAACAACGTAACCAACACTCTAGTCATAGGTGACTCTATAGTCAGGCACACTGATGTTAAACTCACCAGGCTAAACAAGGAGAAAGTTACTGTCAGCTGCCTGTCGGGTGCCAGGATCCGCAACATAACGCATGCACTCATGTCACTCCACAACAAGTACAAATATGACTCTGTCATTGTTCATGTTGGTGTGAATGACCTGAGACATACCTCCCTGGACTACATGAAAAGGGACATGGAGGAGCTGTCCGATCTTGTAGCCCAAGCAGGTATGACCCTAGCCCTGAGTAGCATCCTGCCATCACCCAGAATGATACCACAGTACAAGGACAAAATTATTGACTTCAACAATTGGCTAAGTTTCTGGTGTCATTCTAAGGGGATCCAGTATCTGTCTGCCTGGGATGACATGATCGACAAGCCACGATGCTTTGCCAGAGATGGCCTGCACCTGTCGCCCCTGGGATTCCGGATACTGGCTAAGGCTCTAGCCACCCCTATAATGCCTTTTTTTAGGCAAGGTTCAAATGACAAATTCACCACCCTAACAGGTACAAGCAAGAAGAATCTGAGGGTATTGCTACTCAATGCTAGAAGTCTAAACCTCAAAATGCACTCTCACTCGAGGCACTCCTTAAAATGGAGAACATCGACATTTGTGCAGTGACAGAGACCTGGTTCAAGGCTCCAGAGAGTACCCCTGCATTACCAGGCTATAATTCCTTCCACACCTTTCGGCCACCTAACCTGGACCAAAACACTAAAGGTGGAGGCGTGTCCATACTCATTAAGGATATCCACACCTCCAGGCTAGTTGCTCAGCATAATGCATCCGAGATTATCCAAGTGCAACTAACTCTGGGCAAGACCGCAATCCAAATTGTAGCTTGCTACAGATCCCCCACGATGTCCCAGAATTCACACTCCTCATTTCTTAATACACTGGAAAATATTAGGGTACAACCTAACACCCTAATAATGGGCGATTTCAACTACCCTACCATTAACTGGGAAAACTACTCACGTACCAACTCTTGTGCTCAACGTTCAACGTTTTCTGGAATTCATAAATTCCAATGCCATGGATCAACTTATCCACACCCCCACCAGGGGCAGCAATATCCTAGACCTGGTTATTACCAACATGGGCAGCCGGTGCTCCACACCAGAGGTCACTTCCTCGTTGGTCAGATCTGACCACAAGCTAATCATCCTAGACATCCACTTCCCTCCCCCACCCCCCATTAGGGAAACCACAGTATAAAATTTCTCCAAAGCCAACTTTACGCTTCTTAAGACAGAAGTGGCAAACTTCACGACATCCATGCTGACGGACAATAGAGGTATGACTGCTGAATCCTACACAAATGCACTTTATAAGCACTTACACGAGTGCATGGATCATGCAATCCCTAACAGAACCAAGATGCTATCCTCCAAAAAAAGGAAGCCAATCTGGTGGTCCCCTGCCATAAACAAACTCTACAACAGAAGAAAGAAACTGTTGCAAAAAAGAGTAAAATCCCATGATTGGAGAAACTCCCTGGTCAGCCTCAGTAAGAAGCTGAGATCCCTCATAAAATCCTCCAAAGCTAGTTATGAAAACAAAATCGCCACTGACTCTAAAGACAACCACAAAGCATTCTATAGCTATGTCAAGAATCTCAATGGCAACACTCAGATCTGCTCCGAGTTACAGCACAATGGCACTAAATATACAGAACCAACTGATATTGCCAACATCCTGGAAGATAGGTTCAGTGCTAACTTTACCCCCTGTCATCCCTAAAGGGCCCATCTTTACACTAGAAGAATGCAAAGTTCCTGGAATCATGGCTGCACAGGTAAAAAAACACACCATCCAAAGCCAAGAACACAGCATCCATGGGATCTGACGACATCCCAGGCTGTGTTCAACATGAACTACAGAACGAACTGGCACCCCACCTAAGTACCATGTTCAATCATAGCCTCACCTCAGGCTATGTGCCCACTGAATGGCGCACAGCGACAGTTATCCCACTCCACAAAGGGGGAGCCACCACAGACCCAGGGAACTACCGCCCCATTAGCCTAACGAGCCTGGTCTGCAAGGCTATGGAACATATCATCATGGAACGTATAAACAATGACATTGGTAATCTCCAAACTCAGGACCCCACCCAGTTCGGGTTTGTAAAAGGCAGATCATGTCTCCTAAACCTGATAGACTTCTTTGAAGCAGTCACCAAAGCCGTAGATGAGGGTAAGGTGGTTCACACAGCCTATCTAGATCTCTCCAAGGCTTTCAACACCATCCCCCCTCTGGAATTATAGATAAACTCACTAAACTAGGTATAAATCCCTATGTCACAAGATGGGTTGGCAACTGGCTCACTGACAGAACCCAAACTGTGAAAGTAGCAGACTCCAAATCCAACTTCAGACCAGTGACAAGTGGAGTACTACAGGGTTCAGTGCTGGGTCCTCTCCTGTTTGGTATCTACATCTCTGAAGTACAGGCCAACACAGAAGGTCTTTGGCTAACAAAGTTCGCAGATGACTGCAAACTAGGAGCCATAATCAAAACTCCAAAAGATGTGGACAACCTACAAAAGGGCCTCGCTGAGACAGATGCCTGGTGTCAAAGCCATGGCCTCAAGCTCAATGCCAAAAAGTGCATTGTCATCCCTTTTGGTAAAAACTCAGTACCCATGAACTACCACATAGGTGGTAATCTACTTAACACCGAAAGTGTGATAAGAGACCTTGGGACACAGGTGGACAGTAGTCTCTCCTTTGATAATCACATCGCCACAGTAGTCAGGAAATCCTTCTATGTGGCACACCTCATCACAAAAGGTTTCTCATCCAGGAAAAAAGAGATCATTGTTCCCCTCTACTCGTCACTCATTAGACCCATTATAGAGTACAATGCCCCTTTTGGTATGTACCTCACAATACATCTACAACAACTGGAAAGGCCACAGAAATACCTCACAAAGAGGATTACCGGCCTCAAAGAGATGCCCTATGCAGACTGTCTCAAAACATTGCAGCTTTACTCCGTTGCATATCGCCTACTCAGAGGCGATCTCTGCCTAACACACAAAGCTATGTCAAACCCAGAGCTTTTAGACATGCTCCACTTAAAGAAATCCCAATCCTTATGAGCTACACGCTCTAGGGACCTAAACCTCATCACCACAATAAACAGAACATGCTGAAGGGATAGACTCTGGAACAAACTACCTATCTATATCAAACAAAGCTCCTCATTAGCACTCTTTAAGAAAAATCTTGATGACTGGATGGGAGATAGGAAATTCATCCCGGGGATCACTTCTGTGGCTCTGCTCGACAGTGGCACAGGAAAATAATTTTCTTGGGTGGCAAAAGCCAGGGTACCTTTGGCTAGGCTTATATAGGCCCTAGGGCCAATAGCCTAGTACCTACCTATGAACCTATATGTAAGGTTAAAATATCCTCTTGCGTAGTTGGTATAGTCCCAACCAAAGTTTGGGCGTTGTTTTTATGCTGTAGCTCCCTTTTTTTTTTTTTGTGCAAAATCTTTTATTTCTTTTTTATGAAAACATATACAGTGAGCATAACAATGATAACTGACAGGTAGCAGTATGACCAGTGAATACATTTCTGATTAATAAAACATAAAAGCAAAACAGTGAAAACTATTTACACATATGCCAAAAATCCATATTTTATTAAATATACCAACTTCAAATTAGAATGTGTTCAAAAAGGGATTTCCAAAATTCTGTAAAGTGGGGTGTGGGATTTCTGAGTGTAGGTTAAATATTTGTGAGCTAGTGGGTGTTTAGTGGCTAATTATTTGAAACCCTCCCAGGTGAGTGATGCTCTATCCTTCCAATGTAATGTAATATAGTATTTAAATAATGATTCTAGTGTTATTAATATACGTGTTTGTAGTTTAGTCAGGCCAGAGGGGAGTGATATGTAGGAGAGCCAGTTTCCAAGATAAGGTTATGTTTTCATAACCCATTTTTCTAGTTGGGTGAGCACCATAGCTTATAGGTGCACTGGCAGCTCCAGAAGATGTGGAGTAGATCAGCCTTGTGATATAGGGGTTGATTATTTAGAATGACTGGGGTAAGACAGGCATTATGGAGTATCATAATCTGGGTATATTTAAGTTTTTCAAGGGGAATAAATTTGGAGGTAAGCTGGATCACTTGTGATATTTGTTGGTTTGTGACTGAAGGATCTATTTCCTCCCAGTAACTAGAATAAATAACTTATGTTTGCGTTTTGATTGATAAAATAAATTTGTAGGCGTTAGATAACATTTTTTTGTTTGAGGATAGGAGGTTCCATATGGTTTTGCAGGTTTGGATGTCATTTGCATTGATATCAGGAGTGTCTATGATATATCGTTTTTTGATGCTGTAGCTCCTGCTTCAGCAGGCTAGCCAGCTCATTTAATTCTTTCATAGGTTCATAGGTGTGTACTAGGCTAAGGGCCCTGCAGCCTTTACACACCTACCCACAGAAATGCCATGGCATTGTGCCACCTGACATTAGTTCCCAGTGCCTCTATCAATTAGAGCCACTGGAGTGATGCCCAGAGTGAACTTTCTATTTCCCATCCACTTGTCAAGATTTCTCTTGAAGATGGCCAGTGAGGTGCTCTGCTTGACATGTATGGGAAGTCTATTCCAGAGCATGGGCAGTCTCTGGGTTATGAACCTGTCCCTTCAGCATGTTCTGTTGATTGTGGTAATGAGGTTGAGGTTTCTGGAGCATGTGGTGTGGAGGGATTGGGATTTCTTTAGATGTAGCATTTCTAACAGAGCTGGGTCAGACATGGCTTTGTAAGTCAAGCAGAGATCGCCTCTTAGTAGATAATATGAAATGGAGAATAGCTGGCATTTTTTTTAAGTCTGTCCATGTAGGACATGTGTTTAAGGCCTAGGATCCTCTTCGTGAGGTACTTTTGTGGCCTCTCCAGCTGTTGCAGGTTTGCAGGTGTCTAGTGAGGTACATGCCAAATGGGGCATTATACTCTATGATTGGTCTAATGAGGGAAGAGTAGGGAGAAATGATGACCTCTTTCTTCCTGGTTGCAAAACCCTTGGTAATGAGATGTGCCACATAGAAGGACTTTCTGACCACAGTGGCAATGAGGTGGTCGAAGGGCAGGTTGCTGTCAACTTGTGTCCCCAGATCTCTTATAATGACTTTAGTGTTCAATGGGCTCCTATTGATATGGTAATTAGTGGGAACTGAGTTTTTCCAAAGGGGATAACGATGGCTTTTCTGGCATTAAGCTTAAGGCCATGGTTTTGACACCAGTCATTGGTCTCAGTGAGGCCTTTCTGTAGGATGTCTGCATCACTTGGGGAGTTAATAATGGCTCCCAGCTTGCAGTTGTCCACAAACTTGATCAGCCAGAATCCCTCCATGTTGGCCTGGACTTCTGAGAAGTAGAAGCCAAACAGGAGAGGAACCAGGCCCGATCCCTGTGGGACTCCACTCGTGACTGGTCAGCAGTCTGACTTGGAGTCCACTACTTTGACACTGTGGGTTCTATCTGTGATTCATTTTGCAACCCCCCAAATGATATAGGGGTTGATGCCTAGTTTGGTGAGTTTATCAATAATTCCTGAGTGAGGAATGGTATCAAAGGCCTTGGCCAGATCAAGGTAGGCTATATGAACCACCTTACCTTCATCCACAGCTCTGGTGACTGACTCAAAGAATGATCTACCTTTCACAAAAACAAATTGCGTGGGATCTAGAATTTGGAGATTCCATGTATCCTTGTTAATTAGGTCCATGATGATGCGCTCCATAGCCTTACATATCAGACTCATCAGGCTAATGGGGAGATAGTTTCCAGGGTCTGTAATCGCTCCTCCTTTAAGGATAAGGATGACTGTAGCAGTGTGCCATTCGGTAGGGACAAAGCCTGAGGTGAGGCTGTGAGTGAACAGAGCACACAGATGTGGTGCCATTTCACTTTGTAATTCATGAAGAACACAGCCACGGATATTGTCTGGTCCCATGGAAGCTGTATTCTTGGCCTCGGACAATGCAGCTTTAACCTGTGCTGCAGTAATGCTGGGTGCCTGGCATTCTTCCGGTATTGAGATTGCTCCTTTTGTGGGGAGAGGGGGGTAAAGTTGGCACTGAATCTATCGGCCAGTATGTTGGCAATATCTGCTGGCTCAGTATAGGAAGTACCATTGTTCAGTAACTCAGAGCAAATCTGGGTATTGCCGTGAAGATTCTTGATATAACTATAGAAGGCTTTGTGGTTGTGTTTAGTGTCTGCTGCAAATCGGCCTTCACAGCTGGCTTTGGAGATTCTGATGAGGGATCTCAACTTTTTGTTGAGGCTAATAAGGAAATTTTTCCAGTCTTGAGACTTCATCTTTTTCTGCAACAGTTTCTTCCTTCTGTTGTAGAGTTTATTAATGGCAGGGGACCACCAGACTGGCTTCCTTTTTTTGGAGGAGAGTGTGTCAGTTCTGTTGAGTATGACTAGTTCCATGCATTTATGTACGTGTTCGTACAGTGCATTGGTGTATGATTCGGCAATCATGCATTTATTTTCCATTGGCATGGGTGCTGTGAAATTAGCCACCTCTGTTTTTAGGAGTCTAAAGTCAGCTTTGGAGAAGTTTTTCATGGTGGATACCTTTTTGTGGGGGTGTGGGTGAGATGTGGATTTCAATGGCTATTAGTTTGTGGTCGGATCTAACCAGGGAGGAATTTACTATTGGTGTAGATTCATTCAGCAGCCTTTCCATTATTAAACACAAAAAAGTGAGGGTGACAAAACCAAGAACCACAAGAATTCACACAAAACGAAACAGTGTCCAAACTAAAAAATAAAAAAGTCACCACCACATCAAATTCCAAGTGAAACAGATGTTTATTAAAATACAATTCCCAACAAGTCTTAGAGCTTTCCCCTATTTCAAAAATGCATGATCAGAGTCATTATTCTTGGCATTAAGTCTACTTAATATACTAACAAGACACCAATCAGAACTAAACAATTAAAAACAATCATTTAAAAAAAACATAACACAGGCTACCTAATATCAAACTTGCAAAACTTAATCAGTTATAAAGGTTAATACTGCCACACCATAAAATACACACAATACATAAAAACACCAAAAAAATAATGATTAATAACAATACATATGTGTGGGATGTGTTAGATGCAGGTGAACTAGATTACTTATCTGTAGACTTTCCGGTGATTCCTACTATATTTGGAATCCCGAAAATCCATAAAAACGTCAGTAACTCCCCATGTAGACTGCTTGTTGCTGCTAGGACTCCAAGACAGAACCACTAGCTTCCTATATTGATGTGTGTATCAAGAAGGCATTAACCAACAAACCACCGATTCTGACAGATCATTCTATGGGTCCATGACAATTGCTATGAAATACTTTCACACATCCATAAAGTAGTTAGTCTCTACAATCTGCTGCCAGTACCTCTTCTCTATACTTCATCTCTTCTCAGAATGATGTTGTGTATCTACAATATATGTCCCCTGTCTCTTCTTCTCTACGATGAGAACAGCTCCATCTCCTCTAATATTTAGTTATACATTCCTGTCCATCCCGCAAATCCTGCTCATGGATTTCCTCTGGATTCTTCTTTAATAAGATCTCCAGAAATGCACAGCTTGACTACAGCTCAAAAGAGCAGTCTAATCTCCTCACAGGGATACACCCAGGATTTCCAGCATTTTATTTCCTGCAGTCAAACTTGTTTCCCTGTATTCTTGGTGGTTCAATCCGGGTATAATAACCCCATCCATCTCTTTTTCCAGTCCTTTTCCCATGAGTTCCATACCACAGTTGTAGTAGCCTAAGTCAGTACTTTGCTTTTTGTCTGCAGTGAACTTTAACAACCATCTTTTCCCTAAGTGCTGAACATCACTCAGATATGCCCAAAACTAATGCCAGCTGATGCCTGTGGTACTTCCCCAGTCACTTCCCTTATTCCTGACACAATGTACTTCTCAACAAAACCATCAGTTGTATTGTTTTGTACTGGGGCTGGCCTGAAAATGGTCTGTGTAGACCACAGTTCTATCCACTGTTAGCAAATTTAAATAAATCTATAAACAAATCCTTCAACCATGACAGCACAGTTCCTCTGGCCCGGTCCTAGACACAACCTCTGCATACAGCCACATATGTGGGACTAAGTCAAAGGTCTTGGTAAAGTTACCAGACTGGGTGGCAGAGGCTACGAAAGTTGAGGCCTTTCAGTGTAGCTTGAGATTCCTATAGGAACATGATTAGGTAAAGGGTAGCTACCTCAGGGCAGGTGCAACACTCAAGTAGACTAAAAGATTAAATTGCCCTCTATCTAACTTACATAATGATGCACTGCTATTTTGCCTACTAGAAATAGGCTAACGAATATTTAGTAATGATGAACTTCAGAGTAAATCTGACACAGATAAGTTTAGTGAATACTATTACATACTAAATAACTGGTCATAAGTTTTTAAGAACATGATCCCTACGTGCACTACCAAGTTTTTTGAAATCAAAGCAGTGTTCTTAAAAAGACATTGGGACTGACATATGTGGTACACAGTGTCTCCTTCGGCTACTGACAGCATTAGCACTTGACATTTCACAGTAAATTGTGCATCTACCCTTTATCTCTGTTTCTGTGTTGTGTAATACAGAACACATTCACTAGACTAACAAAAATAACAAGAAGTTTTAACATATTTATCTTAATCCAGATGTTTAGTTGATCTCTGGTATGCTTAAGGAAGAAATCTGGCCCAATTTTAACAGAACTTCTTTACACAAAATCCATAAATCTATTTTATCATCATATAATTTTCCTGTATTCCAGTGAACTGGCATTAAAGAAAATTAATTCAAAGTGATAAATCAAGTTTCATTCAGTTAAGCTGCCAAGTGCAAAACTCTGTTTAAGACAGATGGGACAGTACCTTTCAACTAAAAGATGAAACTTCAATTTAAACAAGTAGGCCCCTCAGATGTGCACTGTAGCTAGTCTAATTCAAAAATTATATTACAATAATTGTATATAATTCGATTACACAATGGTTTACATAGTTCAGATATACTGGTAAAAGAAAATTCTCCCCAGCAAGTTTAATGATTGGTTATACTGCAACTATGAAATGTTTCCAACTTTCTACTGTCTCCCTATATTTTCTTTTATTTAATATAGTTGGCAGTTTTGTCCTGATGTACCCATTTTTTCTGCTGCAAAGGCCAGAAATTCACTTATACAACATATTTCTCAGTAGACATATCTTAAAGTAGCAGTACTGACTTGATTTTCACATTTTTAGTACTAATTCAAACGATACCATTGTTGACAAAATACAAATGAAGAAATGCTGTTTATGTACAAATACATTCTAAAACATGAAATGCCTACATTGTAAAACACAATGTGCCAACATGCGGCATCACATCACCTCTGTGCATTGTTGCCCATAGTGAACAAACATAAATTATTCAACTAGTTTACTTTATTCATATTTCTGTTTTCCTCTAAAATTTTACTACTCAGGATTGTCAAACAAAATTTAGAAGAAAATATGGACATACTGATGTAACTTAATAGATGTATAAACATAACCCTTCCATGCTGAGAGTATATGGGAATGTAAACAAAGACGAAAAATCAGGAAACGCTGCAGGGCTGCAACATTTCCTGTGATTTTTTTACAAGGCAATTAGCATATTAAAATTACTGGACTATAAAAGCAAAAAAAAAAAAAAACAACAGAAAACCACAGACAGTGATTCTAGCACAATCAAATGGGAAGAAGGACAAAAGTCTTTGAAGCTGATGGCCTCTTTTTCATTAAATGGTACTGATCTTTAAGTTCTTGTGTTTTTAATGCATTTCTTCTTGCACATTTTTTAGAAAAAAAGCAGGACAGCGCACTACACCATGGGAACTTTTAATGGCCATTTAAAAAAGTGCTCAAAACAACACTTGTGTGAAAAAAACATGTACCCATCTGTTTTGTTTTTAAACTGCCTATCCTGGTGAAGGCCGAGTTGGAAGAAAGGTGTGCAGGCCAAGCAAGGCTTCCTCAGCTGAAGAAAGAGTCCCAGGCACATCTTGCATTTCAAATCAAGGTTAAAAAAATCCTCTCTCCAGCATATCCAGGGTCTGTGCTACAGCATCCATCCAATGGTCCATGCCAGGTATACAGTGGATATAAAAAGTATTTTGTGATATAAAAAAATGAGAACACAATAATAATTTCAAAACTTTTCCCACCTTTAATGTGACCTACAATCCGTACAATTCAACCAAAAAACAAATCTGTTAGGGGAAAAATATAATAATAAAAAACATACAATATGCTGACTGCATAAGTGTGCACACCCTTAAACTAATACATTGTTGTGTGTGCACACCCTTAAACTAATACTTTGTTGAAGCACATTTTGATTTAATTACAGCATTCAGTCTTCTTGGGTACACACCTGCCATCAATTAAAAAGACTTTGCATAACCACAAATAAAGTTCAGCTGTCCTAGTAGGATTTTCCTGACATTTACTCAGTTGCCTGCTACAGCAAAAGCTATGGTTCGCAGGGAGCTTACAAAGTATCAAGGGGATCTTATTGTTGAAAGGTGTCAGTCAGGAGAAGGGTACAAAAAAATGTCCACACCATTGGATATACCATGGAACACAGTGAAGACAATCATCAAAAAGTGGAGAAAATATGGGACAACACTGATGTTGCAAAGAACTGGACGTCCCTCCAAAAATTGATGAAAAGACAAGATGAAAAATGGTCAGGGAGGCTGCCAAGAGACCTACAGCAACACTGAAGGAGCTGCAGGAATTTTTGGCAAGTACTGGTTGTGTGCTACATGTGACAACAATCTCCCGTATTCTCCATATGTCTGGACTATGGGGTAGGGTAGCATGACAGAAGCCTTTTCTTACACAGAAAAACATCCAGGCTCGGCTAAAATTTACAAAACAACACATCAAGTCTCCCAAAAGCATGTGGGAAAATGTGTTATGGTCTGATGAGACCAAGGTTGAACGTTTTGGCCACAATTCCAAAAGGTACATTTGGCGCAAAAACAACACCTTGCATCACCAAAAGAACACCATCCCCACAGTGAAGCATGGTGGTGGTAGTATCATGCTTTGGGGTTGTTTTTCTTCAGCTGGAACTGGGGCTTTAGTCAAGGTGGAGGGAATTATGAACAGTTCCAAATACCAATCACTTCTGGCCCAAAACCTTCAGGCATCTGCTAGAAAGCTGAAGATGAAGAGGAATTTCACCTTTCAACACGACAATGACCCCAATCATACATCCAAATCAACAAAAGAATGGCTTCACCAGAAGAAAATTAAAGTTTTGGAATGGCCCAACCAGAGCCCAAACTCAGAGTCCAATAGAAAATCTGTGAGGTGACCTGAAGAGGGCTGTGCACAACAGATGTCCTCAAAATCTGACAGATTTGGAGCACTTTTGCAAGGAACAGTGGGCAAATATTGCCAGGTCAAGATGTTCCATGCTGATAGACTCCTACCCAAAAAGACTGAATGCTGTAATTACATCAAAAGGTGCTTCAACAAAGTAGTAGTTTAAGGGTGTGCACACACAACAAACTATTAGTTTAAGGGTGTATACACCTATGCAACCAGCATATTGTATGTTTTTTTTTATTTTTTACATTTTTTCCTCTAACAGATTTGTTTGTTTTTCAATTGAATTGTACAGGTTATAGGTCACATTAAAGGTGGGAAAAGTTTTGAAATGATTTATTGTGGTCTCATTTTTTATCACAAAAACCTGGAATTTTAACAGGGGTGGGTAAATTTTTATATCCATTGTACCTCTCCAGGGAAGTAACCAGGAGGCAGCTTCACTAGGCGCCCAAACCATCTCAAATGGTTCTTCTCAGTCCTGGAGGAGCAGCAGCTCTACTCTAACAGCCGCCTAGACTGCCAAACTCCTCACAAAATCATGAAGAATAAAACTTCAAAACCTGCAAATGGTCTACATTTCTGCTGCTTTTATCTGCAAGTCTCAACCACATGAATCAAAGTTTGACATGATGGTAAGGACTGACTGATAAAGTGAAAGCTTCAATGACTCAGCTCTCACCTCTAACAACAGTACAATGCCTGCAGTACTGCCACTAACGCACCCATCTGCTGATAAGTCTCCCAATATTCTTTCTACCCTCGCTGAGGAATAAGACAGGACAGCTGTGTAAGTAAACATACCATAACAGTAGATGTTTAAATAAAACACTGCTGAAGTAAGGCTATCATAACAACAGGGAACATTATGGTAGTACAGAGTATCAATTTACATTTACTCATAGCAGATGGAATTTTAAACAAACCTTGTGCTGAGATTTTGGATGCAAGACTCACTGTTAAGACCAACTTAGAGATAAATGGCTTTTATAGAAATCCCGATCTGCACAATGAAGACCCAAACCTGTTCTTAATCAAATCTGGTTAATTCAGTAAAATTGTCTCCATTTTAGCTGGCAATTTAATCAGACCAAAAGCTTAATAAAAATATTATGTTCCTCTGACCACACTAACAATATTCTGTTGAACATCCACTAAAAGCAGGTTTTTATTAAGTGGTAGACAAACCGACCTGGTATCGAAGGGTACTATATCTTGTCTGGGTGAAAAGTTATTTTTGTAAGAAAATTTAACAACCTGTCCCAAATGTATATCGGTTAATGGTAAAACTACTAAGGTGAACTAACATAGGGTGACAGAGTGGCAGGGAGGTATGGGCAAGCCTGTCAGGAGGGTGTTTGTCGATGATGGTTCCTTAGGGGAGACATGGTCCAAAGAGGGGAGTTGCCGTTGGATGTAATCAATGAGTGGAAGGCAGGGAGAAGAGTGGGTAGGGAATATAAAGACCCCCTCCCTAAACAGATGCAGACAGCTGAGCCCCCATGATACCAGTTATATAATTTTCCAAGGGGGGCCAAAAATATTAACAAAAACAAAAACGTGAACTAAAACAGCTGTTTTACAAAGCAAATTACTATTGTGATTAACACTTAACTTCTTGAATGGAACTGGCAAAATATATTACTACTAAGTGGGAGGGTGGCCTAATGGTTAAGGTGTTTGCCTTATAAACACAGAGTACAGGGTTTGAGTCTCACAAGGGATAATTGGCTAAGCTTAAAATGTCTCGCAAGGGCAGTTAGCTTAGTACTAACCTATAAGCAGCCACCCTACAAGCATGGTAGGGCTTTTATAACAATTACTGGAAAGCGTGTGCCCACCAATAAAGTGTCTTCAAGTAAATATCAATTCAAGAGTCCGGCTAGTGGAATGTCTCCATCTATAAATTAATAAAGAAAAAACATCACTTCTGCAGTATTCATACAAGCACTCTCCATAAAAAGGTGGAAAGGTATACTCCACTTCAAAACCAAACAAGAAAGAAAATAAGAGTTTCTAAGATAAGATATGTAATTATGCCACCTACCCAAATTACTGATAATAATTAGGCATTTTATATACATTTCAGAAGTAAGAACACAAACATGCAAAGAAGAACAGCCCTTACAACTGATGGCACCAATCAACAAGGCAGTAGAACTATTAAGTGATGCATTCTTCCCTGTTTTTGCCAGTACTGGTACTTAACTTCCAGCTGTGTGTACTACAGGGTTAATGGCACTGCCATGCTCTGGTTCAGAATGCATTAAAAATAATTTGTCCAGATGCAGCTGCTGGGCCTGACAGTTTAAATGGACATTATTAAAGTAAAATAAGAGCTGTCCTTGTATTATGCTTTCATTGTTAATTTCAGGGGTCTATATTAAATCAGCGAACGCTGATTTAGACTCTTTAAAAGTGAACGTTTGAAATCCCGAAGACAAGGAACAGTAATTTTTTCCCAGGGAAAAAAAATCACTGGGCCATTTTCGGGACTTTGCCATTTCCTCCACTGTGGTGTGATCCCGAAGTTGGTATATTTAAGTAGGGGTGTGTGGGGGGCACAGCTTTATTTATTTGTGGAACAGTGATTTTTTTCCCTGGGGGAAAAAAATCACTGTTTCGTGTGTTCGGTATTTCAAGCTTTCGCTTTTAAAGGGTCGATAAATCAGCATTCGCTGATTTAATATACACCCAATTTCAGTGCTGCCTAACTAAGGGTTTTATCTCAGAAATCTGGAGATAAGCTACTGTGATGCCAGTCCTTACAGGAGGCAACCGTGTCAATGATTATTTTATTTAACTGGGTTTGTGGGCTAATTCTTGGACCATTTTAAGCATGACCAGGGTACATAAGCACAATTACTTAACTGCATATGATATTGAAAGCATAGCATTTACAGACTTTCTAACAATAACAATTACACTGTCAGTCAACAAATGTGAGTACCACATGAAAAAAAGTGAAGCTATATAGTATCATGATGTAGAACAGATAAGGTAAATAGCATTGACAGAGAGTATACCCACTGCATTTCGCATAAGAGTGAACATCAAAAAGGTATACCACATATTACTGTTAGTAAGAAAGAAAGAAAGACGGGAAGACAAATGTTTTTAATTAACTACATGCATACGTACAATATTCACAGACTCATAAAAGTTATAGAAATTACGAGGCAATCCAGCCACAAGATAGTAAAGTCTTACTAATACCCAACCTTAAGGTGCAGTCCCCCTCTCAAGAGGGGTGAGAACAGTAACTTGTAGCACCATGGTCCACAAACAATTTACACTGCTAAAATCCAGAAATAAACCAACGCAGTATTCCCAAACAGCTTTATTCAGCAATACAATCGCTTAAGCAGTAAATAGGCAAGTGCTTTCATCACTGATAAAAAGACTTCATCAGACAATTTAAAAAACAGTCATATGACCCATATATATATATATATATATATATATATATATATATATATATATATATAGGGACACAATATATATCAGATGTGTGTGCGTGTAGATAGGGTCATATGGCTGCTTTTTAAATTATTTGATGATGTCTATTTACCATTGATGAAAGCGCTTACCCATTTACTGCTGAAGTGATTTTACTGTTGAAAAAAGCCGTTTGGGAATACTGCGTTCGTTCGTTTCTGAATTTGAATCCAGTAGCTGCCAGAGTGAATTTACGGGTGTTTGTCTACTCATCCAGGTTTGATCGGAAGGAAGCAACTATGTCACTCTGCCTAACCTGCCGATGCAGTCTGTTGCAGAGGTGGGAGAGACAAAAACATTTTATCTGTTAGTAAATTTCTAGTATTTATGGAACTATTAGACATGCTGAGATATAGGAGATCAGGAATGAGAATGTCCTTTATGGCTCTGCAGGCCAGGCATAGATCAGCTTTCTGAAGTTTTTAAGAAACTGAGTAAAGGGATAATGCTTCCAACCTCTTCTGGTAGTTCAGGGTATTTCGGCCCATGATTTCTTAGCTAGGAATCTTTAGGGATTTTCCAACTGCTTGATATGTCTGGTAAGGTACATCCTGAAGGGGGTGTTATACTCATTATTTGGTCTAATTAGGGCTGAATAGAAGACACTGATGATTTCTTTGGATTTGGATAATATATCCTTACCCTTTAGTTAAGTATTTTTTGACTCTTGCTATCACAAGATTATTAATGGATAAAAAAATTACCAATGCCTCTTCCAAGATCCTTATGTTCTCCTTTTGGAGTAGAGGATTTGCTATGCTGTAAACTAAAGGATAAAACTATTTTCCAAATGAAACTGTACTGCATTTTTTGCAATTAATTTCAGCCCATTATCTGTGCATCTGTTGTTTACATAGCCGACCTTAGGCATAGGCCAACTAGGCAGCCTCCTAGGGCGCCGCTCTAGCAGGGTGATTTTCCAGTATTTATTTGGTGTAGGTAGACCAGGATGGGGGCATCAGGTGGTGTGGTGGGGGTGCCATGGAGCCCTTTTGCCTAGAGCATCAGTTGGCCTAAGGCTGCTCCTAGTTGTTTACTATGGTTACGTTTGAGACGAAGGTTGTGGACATCAGAGGGGGACTTGACAATAATGCCTAATGTGCAGTCATCTGCAAATTTTGTTAACTAGAGGTCCTAGTTCTGGGTTTGGAGATCAGATAGGTACATGATAAAGGGGAGGGATCCCATTACTGATCTCTGGAACACTCTCCTTATTATGGTCATACTATCAGAGGAGGCACCTGCTACTTGAACTGAATGGCTTCTGTCTTTGAGCCAGTTTGCTATCCATCTTATCACATACAGATAAACTTTTAATGCATTTAGCTTACTTACAATGCCAGTATGGTGATAGTATTGACCACTTTTGCCAAGCCAAGATATGTGGTATGAACTGAATGACCAATGTCAACAACATGTGTGGTCTTTGTTAACAAAGATCACTAGGCAGGATCTCCCTTTTTCAAAGCTAAACTGTTGAGGGTCTAGTCTAATAAGGCTTTTTATATTATAGTTAATAATGTCAGTTATGATGCATTCCATAGCCTTACACATTAGGATAGTCAAGCTAATAAGCCTACAGTTGCCAAGATCTGTGGTAAGGCTACACTTGTGCAGAAGATTCACTATATTTCGGGGTCAAAACCTGACTGAACGACTTGAGGAGTGGTTGCACCAGATCATATCTGGCAACATTTACTAGGCATACAGGTACATTACTGAGCTGTATGTCAACAGTAATTTTGGTCTTAGAGAGCACCTTCAGTACAGGTTCCTTGGTGTAGTAATAGGAGGTATAAGGGATTCAGGGATGTGTGACACTTGGATTTCTGTCTCTAAGGTAACCTATGCACTAAATGTATTTCTTAGAACATTGGCTATATCAGTTGGGTCAGAAGGAGTGCTGCCATTTAGAATAAGTTCAGAGCACTGCTGGGTAATGTTTCTTGGTTTCCTTTTGTAGTTTAAGAAGGACTTAATAGTTATCTTTAGCAGCTAATTTGAGTTCATACTTTGCCCTGCAAGCCATAAGAGCAGCATTCAAGTCTTTACTAATGTGCTGGATTTTAACTTTTACATATGAGGAATTTGGGATGCATTGTTCAGTTTAAGAAGTCTTTTTTTTTCTCTTGTTGCAGAGCTTATTAGTGTTGTAGATCACCAGAGTGTTTTCTTCTTTACTTTTCTGATTATATGTACCTCCATTTGGGATTGCAAAGTCAAGCATTTGCGCATGTGGGAATATAATTCCTTTGTATAGATAATTACTGAATCAGTGTCTGAACTACTGCTACTATAAGTGGATTTCAAAGCTCACGATAGAACTGGATGAGGTTAGCCCATTTGAAATCCATGAATTCAGACCTATTAACTACAGGGGCCTTGTAAATTTTGTGAATGTTACTAGTTTGTGGTATGATTTACAAGGAAGGGGGGGTGAGAAACTAACAGACTGGTGCAAATTGTGGTGATATTTGTGAAGACCAGGTCAAGGGTGTTACATTCTCTGCCAAGTTCATTAACTAACTGTTCCAGGGAATTTACGTTATGTCTAAGAACCTCTGGGCATACCTTACATTGAAGGTATATGTGCTCCAGTCTACTGATTGGTAGTTAAAATCTCCCTACATAATGGCATTTGTATTTATAGAAAATCATTCAGTGCCTATAGGAAACTCATGTGATCTTCAGGAGACATGAAGAGGGCCCTGGAGCAGACTATGAGCTCACACTTAAGAAGGTTTCCAGATAATACTCATCTTCTCCTGCAACAGAAACCCTATTTGCTACAGAAACTCTTTAATACATTCTGGAAAAACAATCCTGTATGAAGGAGTTAAGGATAATTTCTGAAAGCTTATCTGGAAACCCACATTGGTCAGAAGAGATGACTCCTGACATCTGATAGAAGACTGCAAAGAAAAGTTGTCCAAATAAGTCCATAAGGATATATGACTGGAGAAAGCCATTTAGAAAAACACCACTGGAGAAGAAGGTAACACAAATGATAATGCAGAGAACCAATAGTGTGACCCACAGACAATAAAATGTGAAAAAATCCTGAAGCCCTTAGCCATGTGAATGCAATATAATGCACCATTAAGATCCAAGGTGACTATAATGTTTCCCAGGGTAACAAATTCTGAAGGGTCCACATCTACAGAAAAAACAAATAACTTCCACAAACCCATATAGGAAGGCAAGGTCTAGAACTGGTCTCCAACAAGACAGTTCCACAAGCATCCACCCATGAGTCCATTACAATCTGCTGCTAAAGGGGAATGTACAGAGACAGGTGTTGGAGAGGTAAACCATCCTCTATGAGAAAAAAGATCCTTATTTCTGACTGATATCCTCCTGACACCTCTTACTGAGTTCCTGTATGGCTTGAGAAGGCAGGGGTTGCTTATTTTGTTTCTTAGACATGAAAGAGGATGTGGAAGATTTGTAAGGGGGACACTGTGTCAACTTAGAAACATTCTGAATTATATTCCCTTTGTCACTAAAGTGAGGGCATGAGAAGTAGATAGGCCCCATAAAACTGACTTATCTGAAGTGAAAATACAAATTTCAGACTTCACTTTATAAAAACGTTTAGGTTACATATCTAGATATAGTTCCTCAGAACAGTATAACACAGGTTCAAGATACAGAATCTACACAGTCATAGACATTATTTAAAGCACGTTTAGATATTTTAGACATAAATAGTAATGAACTTGAGATAGGCACTCCGTTCTGAAGAAGAGTGATGGGTGCATTTCTCAAACTAAACAAAAAAGCAGAAACTTCCACTTACTGGGAAGATAGTTAAGAATTCTATATGCTGAAGTAGAAGAAACAATTCTCTTACCAAATTCATCCAAAATATTCCCCTCACAGTCTACAGTAGAAGGGTTGGATGATTCCAAGCAGATGCTACCTGCTGGCATTGGAGTCAAGAGAGATGCAGGGTTAGACATAAGATTAGAAGAGAACAGCAGATTAGTTTGAGAGACATCATACAGTTTACTTCATTGGGAATGGAAGTGTGGGGATAATAGTTATTACAGGCAACATTAACTCATTTCAGCTGGCACTATACGAGGAATAAGCATAGAATGAGGCATACCAAGTTATAACATTTCGTAATATTTCCTCAGTCGGAGAAACATCCATCTGTTCTCACAAAAATTCCTCATTCATTTCTGCAATACCCTGAAAAAGAGAAAATTCCACCAGTGGAGGTCACTGGGACCAGTTTTCCTCAGCATAAGAGTTCTGGGCTTGTGAATCTGTATGAGAAGAAGACCGTTCTCGGCGTATGTCACAGTCAATCTGACCTGTCATCGCCAGGAATAGTTTGACTGACCTGAATTATATGTACTGTATACTGTGTATCAGGACTGACTGACTGACTGTAATAATTGGTTAACAAAAATAAATTAAATATTAATTAAATATTAAAAAATATTAAAAAATATTTAAAAATATTAAATATTAAAAAATTAAATATTGGTTAAATATTGGTTAAGAAAAGAAAATCATATTTTCTTATTGATACCATATCATCAAATAAAAATTATTAACTGCTAACCACTGGCCAAAGCTTTTGACATACCCCTACTCAAGCATAGTAGAAAAGCTTAATAAACTAGGAATAAACCCCCTTTGTCACTTGCTGGATTGCCAACTGACTTTCAGATGGGATTCAGGAGATCAAAACAGAGGAAGCTAGCTCCACAAAAAGAACAGTCACCAAAAAGACCCCCCCCTGGGTTCAGTGCTGGGACCTCTTCTGTTCGGCATCTACTTCTCATAAGTAAAAGCCAATATAAAAGGGTCTGGCTAACTAAGTTTGCAGATAACTGCAAGTTAGAAACAGGGATTGACTCCACAAAATACTCAGCCATCCTACAGGAAGGCTAGTCCAAAATGTATAACTCATGCCACACTCGAGGACAAACGTTAAATGTCAAAAAATGCATTATTGTCTCCTTTGGAAGGTCAACTCCCTCGGAGAACTACCACACTGAAAACAAACCTTTAAGAGTTGACTCAGTAGTTTAGGATTCCAGAACCTATATGGACAGTGACCTAATTGTTGATCAGCATATATCCACTCTGGTAAGAAAGTCTTACTATACTGCACAGCTCATAAACAAGAGGATTGCTTCTAGATCCAGGGATGCCATTGTATCCCTTTACTCAGCTCTCGTTAGGCCAGTCATTGAGTACAATGCACCCTTTGGCAAGTATCTGCCCAGGCACATGCAACAACTGGAGTGCTCATTGAAATACCTTATAGAAAAGTATAAGGCCTAAACAATATGATCTACATGGATCGCCTCAAAGCTAGATCATTATATTTGATCTCTTACAGACTAAGAGGCGACCTGGGTCTAGCACACAAGGCATCCTTCAACTCATTACTGATGTACTTACCTCACCTCTGCAAATAAAACGGTATCAGAAATACTCAATCCAGGTACCTAAACCTATTTTGTAACACTAAATGAATGGATTCAGGTGACAGGTATATCTCGCAGAGGATAACATTGCTGTGAAACAGACACTCCATCCATGTAAAACACATATCATGTCTCCAAGTGTAACTTGGATCAAGGGATGGAAAATAGAAAATGTATCCCTTGACCCCCCCCCCCCCATGTACTACTATTGGACAGAGGCAGCACCTAAATGCTTTAATCCAATGCATGGGCCCCCCTCCACATATGTATGTTTTGGTCTAATAATTAACACTAGATTAAAATAAAAATACAGATCTTGGAAAGGGTTAGATGAATCTAAACTTCAAAACGATTGGTTATATTTAAGCATCAAATGAGATAACTGACTAGGCTTACAATGGCCCACATTTAGCGTAGTACTAACCCTATGAACTGCATTGTCACCCGCACACTTACACTTACACACACTTTAAATGTTCCCAAAAGACAGCAATGCATAAGCAGCACATGATAAACCTGTCAGAACCCCTTGCAGAATAAAAGTAGTCTGACAAATAATACAATGGCAAATAAATTGTCACAGTGTGAAAACAAGCACTTCTTCATTCAACCAATTCCCTGCCCAAAGTGAAACACTTCTCCTTCCCTGACAGGAAACTTACAATATTGTTTCTTAAAGGGCAGAAGTCCTACAATAAAACAAAAGCATAAAATATTTATTTTTAGATATACTATGTACATATAACCTCAAAATATTAAAATTAAAGTGTGGAAGGGTTCTCCAAAGGATACCTATCTGCTATAAATGGAGATGAAGTACCGAGCTGTTGCTCTTGTGAAGTCTCTGAGCTGCTTCGTCATTACGGGCAAGAAAGTACAAACGAATTTCCACTCTGACTGCTGCTTATCTCATCACTGGGCTGTCCAATCAGCAAATTGGACAGTTGTTGGGCTTTGGGTAAGACATAACCAAGCTCAATGCCAAAAAGTGCATTGTCATCCCTTTTGGTAAAAACTCTGTACCCATAAACTACCACAAAGGCGGTAGTTTACTTAACACCGAAAGTGTGATAAGAGACCTTGGGACACAGGTGGACAGTAGTCTCTCCTTTGATAATCACATTGCCACAGAAGTCAGGAAATCCTTCTATGTGGCACACCTCATCACAAAAGGTTTCTCATCCAGGAAAAAAGAGGTCATTGTTCCCCTCTACTCATCACTCATTAGACCCATTATGGAGTACAACGCCCCTTCTGGTATGTACCTCACAAGACATCTACAACAACTGGAAAGGCCACAGAAATACCTCACAAAGAGGATTACTGGCCTCAAATAGATGCCCTACGCAGACCGTCTAAAAAAACTCCAGCTTTACTCTGTCGCATATCGCCTACTCAGAGGCGATCTCTGCCTAACATACAAAGCTATGCCAAACCCAGAGCTGTTGGACATGCTCCATGTAAAGAAATCCCAATCTCTCCGAGCTACACGCTCTAGGGACCTAAACTTTGTCACCACAATAAACAGAACATGCTGGAGGGATAGATTCCTGTCTCAGAGACTTCCCATACTATGGAACAAACTACCTATCTATATCAAACAAAGCTCCTCATTAGCACTCTTCAAGAAAAATCTTGATGATTGGATGGGAGATAGGAAATTCATCCCGGGGATCACTTCTGTGGCTCTGCTTGACAGGGGTACAGGAAAATAATTTTCTTGGGTGGCAAAAACCAGGGTACCGTTTGGCTAGGCTTATATAGGCCCTAGGGTCAATAGCCTAGTACCTACCTATGAACCTATATCCTAAAATGTACTGCACAAGTGGGAATAATTAACACTCTTTATGTTTTATTTTGGTATTCAATAAGTTTTCTCCTAAAAGCCTTGCAATCTATTATATATCATATACTTTGTGGGTACATGGTTTTACGTTGATGGAGCAACTTTACTAAAGCTTCTTTTTCAAAGAGCAAGACTGAAAGACAGATTAATAATAATAATGAGATTGTTTTTCTATCTGCTGAGTAAGAAGGGAGTGCTTGATACACAATTTGTATTCTAAGGTGCAGTAGTGTTCATACAGAATTTTGTAGGACACTGTGGACAGGAGTAATATGGACTGGTCAGGGATAGGCATGCAGTCAGCCTTCTAAAGTGTGACACAGAAATATTCCTTTCCAGGAGACTGGTCAATGAACATACATACTGCATTAACAGTAACTGCATCAAGTTGGTGTTACGGATTGATTGATGTAAAATTATGGGATGGGCATACGTCAGCTTAGGAATGAGCACATTTTATAGCCAAAGCTCTCCTGGCATTCTGGGTAAAGTGGTTTGAAATGAGCAGCTGTTATGTATGTAGTATGTTAATAATTATAAGTCAATCAATCTAACTTGCAATGCAGAAAAATACTTTGAAGGAGTATTTTGTTATTATTGGCAGTTGCTATCACTACAAGCCTGGAAGTTAATCTACATGGATTTACCCATGCACAGTCCATGTCAAACAATGTTAGTTTTTATAATAATATCATTAAGCTTTTGATAATGGAACATTCAGAAACAGTTGATTCCATTCCACATCAGACAATATTACAAACCTTCAATAATATGCATACCAATAGCTATGAATTTGACTGGATTAAAAGCTGGTTAATGATGGGAAGGTGGTGGATCACAACAGGCAATGCTTTTTCTAGCCCAAAGCAAGTTCAGGGGGGGCTCCTACAAATCTCAGTACTGGATTAATATATTTACAATATTTATATACCCATTCCAATCTCTTTTTACGGTCTTTTGTCTACAAAATTTGTTGATGACGTGAATATAGGGCCAGTGGTAACTAATTTATTTGATGAGATGAATTTACAACAACACATAACTGACTGTAATCAATATAATCTTTAATGCCAAGCAAACTAATATTGTTTATTTTGGATATTCAAATGAACACTAATCCTGTTCTATCAACAACTAAATTCTGTCACTAGTTGAATATGTTAGGGCTGTTGGAATTATGGTAGACAAGCATTTGACTTTTGAGACAATTGTGAATGCCATCTGTGACAATGTGAGGTAGTGCCAGCCATGCCAGGAGAAGTAGGGCAGTGGATGTGTAACATATGTCAGCTCAGCTATCAGAAGCTTTGTAAAGAATTATATGTCATTCATATATCAAACTGATTTGTACAGGTGCTTGTGTTGAAAATCTATTTGTAAAGTTGCTTGTGTTAAAAAATGTACCAACAGTGGACCCTGATGGACAGAAAAAAGAAAATACACCTGTATGTATTTTAACTGTTGAAATGAATATATTGTAATGGAGGATACTGGAAGAGAAGAGGCTAATCTCAGTCCAGCTAACTTTGAAAAACGGTCTGAAATTCAATTACCTGGTTTAGGTCATAAAGATTTATCTTACAGTTCTAACTGCAACCAGAGATGAAATGTCTGTGAAAACCAGGAGTAGGAATACTACTGTATTGTTCTTAGGGGTGAACTAATTGCTACCCCTGGAAGGGTAGAAGTTTTTGAAATGGTTTTATAGCTTCCAGATGCTATAACACATCTTAGCAAAGCTCTATCTGTGTGTATGGTAACACACATGTGCTAATTTCTGGTTCAGTTTCTAGTAAAGGGGGTAGCATGGGAACCAGACATCAGTGACATGATGTATGTGATGTCATTCTGTAGTCCAGCAAATGAAATGATGTTTTAATACTAAATTATGGGAACAAGACATCTGTGACAAGATGTCTGTGATGTCATTCTGTAATCCAGCAATGAAATGATGTTTTAATACTAGATGATGAGACAGAAGTATAAAGTACAGTCTGTTTGTGAAACCTGACATAGAAGGACTCATTACTCACATCATCTTGCCTTGCTTTAGTAAGTAACCAGGGAATACTAATTCCTTAGATCAGTTAAGAAAATGCAGTGAGATTAGTTAAGTACTGTTTTTTCTGTATCTGTGTGTTATTTTTAATATTTTCTGTGATTAAAATGGTGTTTATTGTAAATATATATTTAGTACTCTTATGTTCTTTTATTATTTATTATTAAATATATTTAAACTTTTCATTGTGGCTGGTCTTTTAGAGAATATTTTAACCTTTGAGAGTACTTATATCTACTTGGTGACACCATGACCACTCCTGAAAGTTTTGCTGCATTGGTTAAACACTATCATTTTTATTAGTATTAATTTTACTCAGTATAATTGGGTACCCTTGTAAGAACCTTAGATTAGCTGGCTCTGGAGTGTTGAGATGGCAGTACCTACATTATAGTCTGGGTACAAGGACATAGCTGCTTAATCTGTACAAGCCTTTCCCAGGTGTGTGTGTGTGTGTGTGTGTGTGTGTGTGTGTGTGTGTGTGTGTGTGAAAATCAAATCTTCAAAAGTGTGTGTGTGTGTGTGTCAGCGGGTCTATATTAGAACACCGAACGTTCAACATTTCGAGTGTTCTAATATCGAGCCATTTTCAGCGAACGTTGAAAATAGCGAAGAAACAGAAAACCAAATTTTTTCCTAGGGAAAAAATTTGGTTGCCCGTTCCTGTTGCTTCGGTATTTTCAGCATTGTGGTTGAATGTTACGGGTTGGGTTCAGGTAAGTGTGCAATTGTGTGGATGTGAGGGTTAGGACGGGTTAGGTGAGTTAGGGTTAGGGCGTGGGTCAGGTAAGTGTGTGATTGTGTGGACGTGAGGGTTAGGGTAGGTTAGGGTTAGGGCACGGGTCAGGTAAGTGTGCGATTGTGTGGACGTGAGGGTTAGGGTGGGGTAGATGAGTTAGGGTTACGGTTAAGGCAAGGGTGAGGTGACTGTGCGATAGTGACGGAACTTAGAGTTAGGGTTTGGGTTAAGGTAAGTGGATAGTTAGTGGTGTATGTATAGTTTAGTTTAGGGTTAGGTATAAGAGTTTAGGTGTATATGTGTGGATTGCTGTTTGTTTGGTGTGCTTGTGTTGTGTGTATGTGTTTTGGAACAGCAAATTTGCTGTTCTGAATGCTCAATGTTTTAAATTTTCGATTCATAGGGTTCGATATTAGAACACTCGAAATTTTGAATGTTCGGTGTTCTAATATAGACCCGTGTGTCAGCTACTTGGATCAGAGAGACAGAGCACTGGTTTCACAGAAGGGGTGGTGGAGGCCTTGGCTTGGAACACTCAGCTGAGGATTCAACTCTACAGCTGTACCAGTGGGGAGTCTTATTTGGGGCCTGGAGAGAGAGTAAGAGAGAAACCCATCCCCTGGACTGAGTGTGTTCCCTCTGTGCTTTGCTCTTAAGGGAAAGTGTGCTTGGTGCAGAGAGCTGCATATGAAAATACTGTGTGTATCTAGTTTTGTTACACGTGAGCGTCCCCAGTCTGAGGAATTGAGGCTCCTTGATCACTGGACCAGAGAAGGGACATCACACCATCTTTAGATGGGAGTTATCTTGTTATAAATCAGGCACTGTGGTCCATAATGTCTCGGCACCCCAAAGTCTTGCTTATACTCTTTTAAAAGTTTAGATAGACTACTAAGAGAACATTGTTCCTCCTTTTGTACATATAATATAAAATGCATCAGGCAACTTGTGAGGGTTCAAAAATATTTGCAAAAAGAATATCTAGTAGTGCAAGAATAGATAATACTAAGAGGTTATGCTAATTTCAGTAGAATTAAGAAAGTCATAGATTCCTTATGGTTTACATGGGTCTATATTATGTGATCAAAGAATCTCTTCTTTGAACACATAATAATCAACACATATACAGTGAATGCTGTAAACTGCAAATGTCCATATCCTTGATTTTTTCCTTGGGAAAAATTAATGTGGTTACAATATAAAAAAAACTTTAAAACACTAATTAAGTGGTGGGCTTCAACACCCCCCACACCCCCCTAACTAAATATACCAACTCTGAAATTGGTCTACATTGAAGAAAATAGTAATTCCCGATAACGGCCAACTGAATCCCCCCCCCCCCCCGAGAGAAAAATTCGAGGACTTGGCCATTCGTGGTTTACAGCATTTTCTGTATATGTGTTGATTATTATGTGTTTGAAGAAGATATTCTTCGATCACATAATACAGACCTGATTTACATCGTGCTAGTTTTTAAGTCTGCTAATGGTAACCATTTGAAATCTTGGGATCACTTTGCAGTGTCCTGAGATACGGAGACCACACAGCTGAAAATCTGAACTTACATATAGTAAGTCCTGTCAATTTTCAGACTATTCTCTTTCATCAGAGGTATGGTGATCTTGTAGTTGGTATACACAAGTCTGGGGATGTGGAGGGTGTGTCCCCCCTCCCCCCACATCGTGGGGAAAAACAAGTTAAAGAGCAATTTTCAAGCAATCTTCTGCATTCATGGTCTTTTTTTTTTTTTTTTACTCTTTGTCCTTGGACTTGGCAGAGTCTCAATATTTCAATAGGGATCTTGTGCTAATACCAATTAGCAGGCAAGTGTTCTGGATTTCTCCTTTGTCAGCAGTTTCTTACTTCACAAAGAAAGCAAACTATTGGCTGAGATATTAGAGTTTAACTGCAGCTAAGATATCAAAGTTTAATAGCAACCTAAAAAGAAATTTCCTTACAATATGAGGCTCAAGATTATAAAATCTATTGCCCTTGAGTATCACAAGTTACATCTGTATTCATATTCAAAAGCCTCATTATTTTACACCTATATTATTTTCTCACATTTTAGTAATGACATGGGTAAACACGTTAACAGAAAAAAAAAACATGTAGTAAACATTTTTTTTAACAATTATCATTTACTCAAATTCAAAAGCTGTTTTGATAGATGGTCTGGGGAACAGGTATATGACAAAGACTTTGACTGGATGCAGTGTCATAAATGAACTAAGTCAGGGCTCTAGACAGCTAATTCCATTATACTGCAACACTGAATGATGAGATACAGTTCTGCCCATGGGTCTTTTTCAAGGTAGACCACCCACTCACCCCCCCAAATTCACTTTTCTTAAGATATGGATGGTTGTTCAGTGTTCTACAGCATATCTACTGGTTCAAAACCATAGCAGAAAAAAACATCAAACTGGATTACTTGGCTGCTGATATCCAAGTGAAAAGGTGTTCATTCCATATCAGTTCAGGCTAGAAATTCCTGGAGCAGTCTGTCAAAGAGGCTACAGAAGGTTTAAGGAAGGCATGGTCCTGGGAAAGAGATGTGTTTACTACCACCGACCAACAGACTTAGACCTGATTATGTTTATTTTCCAGGTATGCCACCAATGCTAGAAGTTTTTGTATTCCTCAAAATGCTTGCATGTGCTATATAAGGTAAGCTAAAATGTACCCAGAGTCCTACTCATGTGCTTGGGTGCTGCTAGAGGTGATGGGATACATATATTTGAAATCGTGGAGCACTAGTTCAACTTAAGCTAGGTCCAAAGAATTCCTAATCTGTTGTGACCTAACAGAGTTGTCTTATCCATTTCTTTATAGTTGACCAGTCATTGTAATGTTTCAGGTTGGGTTTACCAGAAGAAAACCTGAGACAAGAAAGTTCTTTTCATTTTGACAGCAAAATAAGTTATCATTATTAAATGGAATGAAAAAACCCTGCTAAAGACCTAAAAGAACTTAAGAAACAGACTAACAAACACTTTGTACACATCAGATAGATTTTAAGATTAATAACAAATGGCTCCCCTGTTTACAGTATATTGATATGGCACATGTGGCACGGTTATATCTTCCTTACAGTGGCAGCAGACATTCTTTCCCGATGTCAAGGTATATTTTTTGCATTGTGTTAACATTACATTTATCTAATAATAGTTCATTGCCTGACCTGCAAATACCCAGAGGTGTAAATATAACAGCGTTAAATGCAGGTCCAGTTTATGCTATCAAAGTATAACCACTCCTTTCTGCAACTATTTTTTTTCTTTACTCTGATGGTTAGCACAGATGATTAAGGCTTTGAGCTGCTAATGAACTGCTTCTTGTAGTCAAGGGTACAAGGTTTAATTCTGCCCACCTCCATTTGCCTACTATACAACTCTGAGCAAGTCATATGACCAGACCAGGTTCCCCTGAAAAGGGACACTTGTGTGTAGTGGGCTTACTTGTTTAAACAGTCCAAAAACAACTACTGTGACAGTGAAGCGACCACGCAGCAAACATGAACATGAACATTTAAAGGTTTGCTACACATATGTTAATGTCTGTTGGTCTGAAGAAGCATCTGTGAAAGCGTAGTATTTATTGCGTATTAAAGGATTTTACGGTCTACAGTTCATGTTTGCTGCATGGTCACTTCACTGTCACAATTGTAGTTTTTGGACTGTTTTTACTTATTCTTCGTTGCAGTGAAGTGTTTATTCTGCTGGGTGTTTCTTCCCTTGTTTTATTTGTTTAAAAAATTTATAAATGCATAAAATAATACAAATAAATAAACTTGTTAATACTGATTATTTACTGAATGTATATATCTTCTGGATTATTTACAAAAATTACAGTTCTCATGAAACATTTAAGCTGCACAGCATTTTGAGGTACAATAGCAAAAAAAAATGTGATTTGGATTATGCCAGACCAGCCTAACATCTTATTAATAAATGACTTATATAAATAACCTAGGAGCATAAATTCTGTAACACTCAATGTACATATTTTTGCAAGGTTGAAAATGCTTCAGTTTTAATATTAATAACATGTTACATAAAGCTGAGACATTTAAGAGGGAATAAGAATCATCACAGTAAAGAACAGTAGGCCAGATTCATGAACACCTACACTAACTGCGGCTATTGTGTATGTATTGTGGTAGACCATTGCACATGACAGCATGTTATTTTGTATTGATTAAATGGCTCTACACTTAGTGTAGAGCCTCAAAACATGTGTAAACTGCAGAGTACACTAATAAAAGCATAAGT
The DNA here is from genome assembly GCF_019279795.1 of Protopterus annectens. NCBI lineage: Eukaryota > Metazoa > Chordata > Ceratodontiformes > Protopteridae > Protopterus > Protopterus annectens. Next base: position 535,052,181 of record NC_056746.1, read on the forward strand.
AGCCAAATTACATACTGATTAACCAGTCAAACATGGAGGCGTATTCAGGAACCTACGAACCAATCGTACACTTACTGTAGCCATTTGTCCTGAAAATAAAGCTCTTTGAATTATAGTCACAATTACACTTAGAAAAAATGTTAGGGGTTGCTGTTGCCATCATTAACCTGTATTCAAGGTGCTGCTGTTGCCAGACCTTGGCAAAGAAGAAGGGTGTTTGACTTAGCATGGACTGCATGACATGGAAATTGCAGAGAGATACTGGGTGGACAGGAAAACACCAGAGGAAATATGCAACCTCTGCTGCCCTCACCTGAGTCCCAACAGAAATTGGGGCGAACCCATCCCAGTGGAAACAAAGGTATAAGCCAAGGGTTCCCAAAATGTGAGTTGTGGTGCCCTGCGGCGCCACAAACTAATAAGTTTAGCCGCAAAATAAACTGCGAACTAATAAGCGTAGTTACTAAGCTTATTAGTTTGCGGTTTATTTTGCCGCCGCTACGTGCTACATGAGAGTCAGCAGACAAGTGATTGGATCACTCGCGTGCAAATGTTGTTTGAATCAGTCTTGGGCATATGATATTCTGGCGGGATAAGAATTGTGGTTCGTGTAACAAAAGCATTATCATTGTTGTGTTTAACGAAAAGCTTGGATGTTTAATCATTTGAACGTGATAATGGGTGCTACAGTAGTGTAGCAGTATGGTATCAGACTGCATGCAAAGTATGATAGCAATAGTGTAAGCGAGGACTCTAGGAATACGGTTTCAATAACAAAAGTTCAGTAATAGAGATGGACAAAGTAGAGGTGAGTGTACGGTAGCTGTACTGTATACTTAAGTAATACAGAAAGCTTATCTGCAGGCAGTGCGATAGCGGCTTCCAGACAGAACGTTGACAGGTGAGAGTGTAGCAAAATTAGTTCCAAGGCAGTAGCAGGGCTGGACTATGATGAAGAATGAAAATGAGGGATTTTTATATTACCACTAGAGTCTGACTGTCAGAGCTGGAAATTCAAGACAGACATATTTTATAAGCTTAGCTCTCAGTTGTGCAGATTTTTTTACTCCTATTTTTGGCCCATTTCTCATAAAATTGTAGTTTTCTGGCAAACTGTTGAGGAATGGAGTCAAAAAGTAATGGCAGATACTTGATTTTCAGACTTCATATACTTCAGAAAATATATAACAATGCAAAACCCTGTCATTCTAGTAATGTTTCAAGTTTGTAAGAGGAATATTTAATAAGTGTCCTTATTGGGCCTTTGTCCCCCCATTATTTTTGGCTTTGTCCAGATTTCTTGTTCTCAGAAGATGAGGTATACGTTTACAAGGTTTGAAGTTTTATATCCTGCCAAAAGCATTGCTATTCGTGAACACATATTGGGGCGTTGCTTCTCTGACTGACAGTTGTTATTACAATCCATAACCTCGGTAACACCCACTACAGTCTGGATTTTGGGATATTTATGTTTTTGTAATCAACGTAGACTTCAGGACAAAGATGGAGTATATGTGCACGTACTGAATAAAATGAAATTAAGTAGCACGATTTAACTAACACGTAGATTACTGACATCTGATGCAGTCACTGTAGCCTTTCAACTGTACAGATCATATTTTTGGTCTATTCGTTACAGAATTTGAGATTTTTCTGGCAAATCAATGGAATGTTTTGAGGATTAAAGTCCTTTAATAATGATATGCATTTGAGTTTCAGAATTAAAATCTTTCAGAAATGTTTAACACAAACTTGGTTACTCTAGCAACTTTCTAGGTTTATGAGAGCAGTACTTTGTCATGTTTTGTCTAGATGTCTTGCTCTAACAAGCAAAATTATTATCACAAAACTATTCACAGACCAACTTATAATATTTTAATAAAATTGGTACTGTGAAACTGTGTGCAATTTGTGACATTTTATTAAAACTACCCTCAAAACATACTGCACTGCAGGACATAAGAAAAATAGTTTGATCTAATTAATTGGGTATAGACTATATGCTTATTTCAGTTACTGAATAACATATATAGACTAGTTATAATTTGACGGGGTGGGGGGTGTGCACCTTGGGAAAACGTGGATTCAACAAGGGAGCCGAGAATCGAAAAAGTTTAGGAACCACTGGTATAAGCAATTTTATGTATAACAGCTACGGAAAAGAAAACAAACCATTACAAATATTTTTCTTTTTCATGGATTATACACAATTTTCTTTTAGCAATTATCATTCAGTCATACTTTCCAGAGACACACAGGGGGATATATTAGGGATGTCACAGGCCTCAGGTTCTAGAATATTACATCAGTTTAGCTAGAACATGCAGTGGACCATATCTGTTTCCCATGCACTCCAGTGGAGACGTCAAGACCCATGCAGCAATTTTATGCTACAACACACTATCTTGAAGTTTTGGGGTGCCACAGCTTGCACACAGATAGAAATAAAAGCCCAACCCTGTGAACAGGGAAGGAGATACATTAACAAGAAAGGATACCACTCTATAAACTGTTCAGTTGTCTGTACTGTCCATGGGATCATTGGTAATGTCTGTGCAGGTAACTAAGGCAGTTTTCACAACTATGCTATGCTATGCACAAGGTTTGCTAGGGGGTGACTTTCCACAAGGCCATCTAGTGGGAGATGCAGGTTACGTACAGAGACCTTGGCTCATGGCACCCATGAGAAACCCACATAACCTCATTGAGCAAGCATACAACAATGCCCATGCTCAGATTAGGAATATCACAGAATGTGTATCTGGCATGCTCAAATCAAAGTTCTGGTATAAAGACACAACAGGAGGTGCCCTGCAGTACAACACAGCACCCTCTGCTGAAATACTCACATTCTGTGTCATGTTCCACAATACAATTCTCAACAAACAACTTTAACATTTAGGGGCATGACCACAGTTTCCAGGACCACAGACACAGCCAGCAGGTATAGATGAGGAGTCTGAGGGAGAACCAGCAGTCCCAGATGCTGCCAGCAGATATAGGCACGCACAATATGCCATGGCTCTGGCTAAGAGACAAAGGATAGCACACACACTGGCTACCTAAATGAAAACCTAAGTGCCTAAGCACAAATATTAAAACTCATACCTGTAAAACTGCACAACCCTTCCTTTACCATGTAATGATTGTGTTCTGTTAATATCACACAAAGATAATCCCCAAGGACACAGCTTGTAGCTGTGGTATTAACAAGGCAAATCTGGAACCTGCATGGAAAAAATGCATACAACTGATTACTGTCATATACAAATTCTTATATGTCCCTACGGTCAGTTATAGCTTATGACTGATGCATGCAATATACAGCTATGAATTTTGCCAAATAGTTTGCATAAGCATTTCAGTTGACTACTGTATATAAACCAGTAAGCAGTTGAACGGTACATCACTTGCACAACTATAACACCAATAAGCATTACTTAAATATCTGCTTTGACTGCTTTATTAGGAATTCTCTGACAGGTGTGAGCCATGCATGGTACAGTAGTCAGTTCAGCATGGTCGCCCCTGACCTTGAGAACTACCTCTGCCAGAGACTGCACTGCTAATGTCATGGATTTTGCTACAGTGGGGTGCTATGTGAATGTAAGTCATATATGCCGGATGAGCTGTCATCAAGACTATATCTTTGACTACAGCCACTTGGCCTACCATGTATGGGTGTGGACACTGCAACACTGATGAAGCTGTGGAAGTTGTGCCACTATGGAAGATGGATCTTGCATGGTGACAGAGGTTAACCCTGGACAATGTAGCAGCTCTCTTGCCACAAGGATGCTGATCCTCTCCCAATCGGTGTTATATTACAGACACTGTCTGATCCAGTGTGTTGTCCATCCCATCCAAGGAGTCACACATGGTTCAGGCAGTCCCACATGCCAGAATGCACAACATTTAGTTCTTCCGCTATCTCTTCTGAAGACCTGGTAGAACACACCTGTGTCTCCAAGATGGTCCCAAACATACGTCATGTGGCACCTACTAACACACCAACATCAGGACGATGGACAGCAGGTCTCCTCCCAGCACCTCTACCAACCCATCTTTGTGGCACTTTGCCCTCACAATGACTACAGGGAGAATCAACCAGTTCTGCAACTGGATTAACCACACTAACTTGGTCAACTGTGTCACCCTCAACCAGTCATATATCTGAGGTCTCTGTGTCATAAGTATGCATGGGCATGCTTACTATTCCTGAAATAGGGGCAAGGGATGTTGGAAGCACACCTTCAGTGTCAGACTGACCTCCTACACCCCCAGACTGTACCTCTTCATCACTGTCATCATCATGAGAAGCTACCAGTACTATGATATCAGGCCTTAGGAGTTCCACAATGCCACTGGCAGGATCACCTATGATAACAAGTAATCAACACAACAAAGAGAGACAGAATAAATACTTATGTGACACATACACTAAAAAATGAGAGATGCTCATCCAATAAAAAACAAATGACTTTCAGTTTCACATACATCTACCTTATTATTATACATTAATAAGAATACAAAATGTATGTTTACCATGTGTAGGTGGACATACAAAATGAGAAACAGATGTGCCTACATAAAAAAGGGAGATTAAGCATGAATGATAAGCATTACATAGTAAATGACACAAGAAATGGAAAACAATTCTCTTTATAGCTGCGGAATAAAACACGTCCTTATACAAAAGTTTACTGTCCAGTTGACTCCTCCTCGCCCAGTGTCTCTTATCTCACCCCTCCTACAGGAAATATATATAAAACATAATACATACGTATCTATATTTATATATATATATATATATATATATATATATATATATATATATATACACACACACACACACACATATATATATGTGTGTGTGTGTGTGTGTGTGTGCACGCGTACATACAAATATATGTGTGTGTGTGTGTGTGTGTGAGTACATACAAATATAAATATATATATATATATATATATATATATATATATATATATACACACACACACACACACACACACACACACAATAAGAATTACTTAATAATATTGTATACGTGAATGTTCTGCAGTAGACATATTTGTGCTGTCTTCCACATCATCCCCAACATCAATGACTGTGTGTGAACTTTGTGCTGAGCTGTCTGGATCTCTGACAGTGGACAGGAAACGCCTCTGTTTCAGTCAGGGGTTTGGTAGTAGGACCACCTCCCACAGCCATATGTTCCCAGGCAACTGAAGTTGCCTTATGTGTGAGCATATTACTAGCTATATGTCTAACTTCTAAATATGTACGCCCATGACCACCAACTGTACTGATGTTATTGACCAAATGCTCCTAGATACACTCATGCGAGGACTTGCCACCTCTACTTCTCTTGAAGAGAGATGACCCATGCAGACATAAAGCCTGCATGACCACTTTATTTTCAGTGTCACTGTATGGTGGGTTATGGGGTACAGAGGTCTTTGGTGCCATAGCCCTGTATGACAGAAACATACTGAAGTCAGACGTCTGTAGATGAAAGAATGGAAATAAAGTCTGTACACCAATTCTGTGGTCTTGGTGCCTGTTTTTATCCAGCCTTTTTGTGCCATCAGATCCAATACCTTATTTTGGTTTGTTTCATGTGGTATTGAGTGGATTTTTTGTTTTGGTTGTGGACTCTTCTGCACTAACTGGTCAGCTTCCAAGAGTAAACTTTCCATTAAGTGTCAGGTAACATTCTTTACAGTTTTAATGGTCAAGAAATAGGTGATATAAATGGCTTTGTCAACCTCTACTATGAAAATTTCAGGCAGTAAACCAACAGGTATATTGCAAAATGCAATACATCAGTAAAGCTAAAATACATTAATTTGGAAAAAAAACAAAAAAAACGGTAAAATATCAGCAACTTAGCTGCAAAATTAGAAGACAGTTTTTAAAGCAAATATCAGTAATAAGCTCTCTGAAACAGTATCTCCTACCTTACCTACACAATTGCCTTAATATAGTGCAGCTTCATCCCACTCAGCACTATGAATATGTAAATTAGGTGTGACCTCATTAGTGTTCATGAAATAGACAATTTGCACTAAGTGCAGAGTAGGTAAACATGGTGTTGGGACCTACATGACTGAGTGTGCATGCTCAAACAGTGAAAGGTAGAGCACTGAAAAGTGTTATCTGCTTAGGGCTTGCAAGTGTGAATGGTTTGTCTGACTATAAGAACAATCAGGGTTTCAAAATCAGTCCTTTCTGATGTATACTTACCAAAGGTTTATCAGGAAGAAAAGACTTACAAGAAAGTCTGTGAGTACACTAAATGACTAAGGAGAGCAAAATTCCTAACATTTGTATGAATTGTTTATGTGCACACTTTGTGCTTCTAAATCAAATTTGTCTGCAATTCTAACAAAGTACAGCACTCATTGAAACAGATATCATAAGCAAGGCAAACAATACAGCAGTCTTGTTAGAAAAGCGAGTCTCACCAAATGAACAGAAGAAAAGAGCTGCAATGTTGCTAATTTTTATTTTATATTGAGTGAGGAAAAATTAGCTTAGCTGTGGCTAATAGCCCAGTCATCTACACATCTAATTGCAAATTACAAAGGACAACTTTCAGAACTTGGTTCTGTTGCACCTGTAATGTCAAGTGATAATATCTCACATCTTGAGTATATGTAACCAACTTTTTCTTCACAGTATATGTATGTGCCTGGAACAAATACGGATAATGATCTCAAGTTTGCATTGTGAATGGGGTTCATATCCAGAGAGGGTGGTCTTAGAGTGAACATACTGATGTTTAAGGAGCATACATCATGACTCTACATTTTAACAACTTGTTTCATAAGGTTTCACCTATTTAATTAAACTGTTTTTCCTTTCTCTTCATTGTTTCCTCCCTGTTTAGCATTGAGGACTCTTTGACTGTCAGCAGTCCCTAGCAGTGTACAGGAGTTCACTTCCTAAGGAAAAAAAATGAAAAATTTAATTTGGGCCACCTTCTCTAGCACAAATGAGCTTGGTTCCAGTGCACACCATCGGTACTCTTGATGGTATGCATTAAATAAATTAATGTAAAATAACTATCTCTGTGGCACAAGGTGTAAGTGAACTGAAGTTAAAGAAAGATGTCACATAATGCAGGATTCAAATCCAGTTTACATAGATTTTTTATGACTGGATTCAGAATAAATATTAACACTCAATGTTTTATATGAAATGAACAGGGTAAAGTCTGTGATACATAATAAAAAATCTCACCTGTAGTCCCTATGAACTGATATTGCAAAGGTGCTGTTGCTATAAACTCGCATCTTTTCATTATTAATTATAATGTGTGCTGTACATGCTGTGACATATAACATTGTATAGTTTGTGCTAACACAAAAGCAGTAACATGAGTAATGTGGACACATGTTATATACACTGGAAATGTATCCATATCTCACAAATATCCTACAAGACAGTTATACAATCCATGGTAAACTTTGATGTCATGAATAACTGTATGTACTGTGGGAAGAATATCTGCCTATCATTCTCTGTAACCCCCTTTCTGAACAATTGCCATTACATGAAATCCTGATGATGTGTAACCTAAATGCTACTTTTCATGATCAAGCAGGTATGAAAGTATCAAGCTAATGCTACAAGTGCCATGTTCCTTGCTACATATATCTATTAAATGTGTTACTTTGCAATACAATGTAATTCTTTCATTTTCTTTTTTGCATTTTTGTTGTACTTGGCAGCACACAAACATGGTTCACTTCCTAAGGAAAAAAGTGAAAATTTTAATTTGGGCTGCCTTCTGTGGCTCAACCAAGCCTGACACCTGTGTGCAGCCATCAGCACTTTGGACAGTACTCTAGGAAGAAAATGCACCTACCAGGTAACTTTCTCTGTGGCAAATGGTGTAACTGTAAGGAGCTTAGAGTAAAAGGACAGTTGATGCAGTTTACAAATAACTGTACTGAGGGGAGTGTGAATACATATTGATACACATTTTGCTACATCATAGTCTTGTTGTTTGAAACTCAATGATTCTCAGTTTTGCCAACAACAAGTGAGTTATTGTCTGTCCCCATTCCCATTATTTGGCATTACTTAACATCCTGATAATGTGTGCCAGAAATTAAAGTTCTCAAGTGGCAAGGATATATGAAAAAATGAATGGGTCACTGTATGCACTTCATGCTTCAGTCATTGCTAGATATACCCTTTGAGTGATTTAATTTTCCTTTCAATTTTTTCCTGTTTTCTAACAATGCCTTTTGCATTTGACCTCCCACTCGACAGCATGCAAACATGGTTCACTTCCTACAGAAAAAAGTGAAAAATATAATTTCTGCTGCCCTCTATAGCAAAAATGAGCTGAGCACTGGCGCTGGCACACGGCTTTCAATACCCTGGATAGTACTCTGAAGAAAATGCATCTGTCAGGTTATTTTATCTGTGGCACAATGTGCAAGTGCAGTGAGCTTAAAGAAAGAGCACAGCTGATGCAGGGTTTGAATTCAGTTTACTAATAATTTTATAGAGGTGGCCAGAATGTCATTTGTCACAAGACTTTGATTAAGAATGTAACAATAAATGCAAATTAGTATCATGACGATGTTTACTGCAACAAAAGTATCATTGCTACTTACTAGAGAAGCTAGATACAATGATGATATTTAATGTAGGTATATGTACACAATATTTTGTTATAATTATTATGATTTATCACATATCAAAAGCATGTGTTTATGAAAGTATGTCTTGCAAAGTATGTATGTAACCTAACCCACCATGAATTACTCAGGTTATGCAACAGCATGCATATGAAATTTATTTACAAACACAAATACTGCCTTTTACATACAGATGCAGCCCTATGACTAAGAAAAGTCACAAACATACAAGCATCTCTGCAGTACATTGCCATTCATTCTTAAATTAGTATATCTCTAATCACCATGTTAAAAAGTTAAGTTTTCCTGTGCCACTGACAGTTATTATGCATTGCTTAATATTTTATCCTTTTTTTTTCTCATGAGCTCGATTCCCAGGTGGTACTACTCAATCTTACTAGGGTGCAAGTCTCAACAGCCCAATATGCCACAAGTCATACCATTTTTCATCTAAAAAAAACATGATTATAGCAAACACCATAAAGCATATCATTGCTTAACTCTGGAACATGTGTCAATAGTTTGATTATCACACGTGGCCAAATCTCACTGCCATATTTCACAACTTCTGTGCTTTCTGATGCAGTCAGTGCCAATGTGTCTGTCAAGCCATTGCTGTGCAAATATAGCTAGCAAGGCTGTACATCATTGTGCTCAAGCTCTTACGTGCGAGATCTGAATTGGGATCCAGTTCAGACACAAATTTCTAGCTTGACTTCTGCATATATGGCTGATGATGGAATGGATAGTGTTCCATTTGGAGAATGAAAGTGAGGTATTGAGGAGTCCAGGAATTTTGTGGCACTCCTTGTGAAGCACAATAGTTGAAGGGAGCTGCAGGGGGATTATACTGGGTCTCAGTATAAGGCTGAGGTGTGGAATAGCTTGGCCAATGTTGTCTCTAGTGCAACTAGCATCCCATGCACTGGGGAGCAATGATATGAAGAGGTGCAAGCAGGACCTCCTCAGTCAATGGGAGGATGAATTTAAGACTGCAAACAACCTTCAGCTGTGTAAGTTTACTGACCAATCACCTATTTATAATATGGCATTAGTCAGACAACACAGTTATTCATTATGCTTTCATTTATCTTTTTTACATTTTCGCTACTGTACAGCTGCAGCAGAGGTAGCAGAAAACCATTAGGTGCATCAGGAGAGACTAACTCGCCTGAGAGAGGCACAGGGTAAATATGCATTAGGTCTGAATGCAAGGCACAGAAGTATTTGGAGTCCATCACTCTATACCATCATGAGCAGGAATACCTGCTCTAATAACTCTTGGTTATTGCAATAGGCAATATATACATCAGCTTAATTGTGTGTGGGTTCAATATCCAGAAACAGACATTTTTCTTTACAGGACAGTATTTTTAAGATATTAAAAACAATACTGCATGACATTAACAATACATTTTTGTAAAATACAATTAACTTTGAAAGCAGATATCTGAAATGGAAGAGTCAAGGCTGTGATTCTTATCTGTCATATCATACCATCGTTTGGACTGATTTTATGATATAGTAATACCTGTGGCAAAGGAGTATATATTTCTCATAGTGGTTTATGTACTGAAATAAAAAAAAAATAACTTGATATGACATTGATTTAATTCTCTCATTTTTGTCTCTCTCATCACTATTTTTAATACACTATTGCTAAAAAAAACTGATCATCAGCAAAGGGAACTAGACAGACCACAGGGGGTTGGGCCCACTATAATTCCAGAGATGGCTGCAGTGGCATCATCACTGGCAGCACAGACACCCAGCTCATCTAAGTTCCACCTGTCAGCATTGCCTCCACAACTCCTGCCCTACCTGCTCCACCTTCATCAGGTAATTCTTCCCCAGCTACTGGTGCAATAGTACCCTTCAGGTGTAGTAGTGGAGGTGGCAATTTTTTCACCCATCAGGAGCTGACACAGCAATGGAGACAGGTCTCAATGCCAAAAATGGCAGGGTTGAAAATGTCCTGCATTGTATCGCTAAAATGATGCGAAGTCCAGCAATGACCCAGGAAACTGACACAGGAGACAGTGATGACAGTTCTAATGGTGAGGACTAGATTCTTATGAATTTCATTCTAGATGTGGATCCACCTCTGATGTCCCATATTTATCCCCAATCATGGTGTCCCCAACCTTCTGTGTCCATCACTATCCCTGTCTGTCTTGCATGTCCTATATGTTTAAGCCTGCTACCTAACCTACCCTGCTTACCTGTTCCACTAATTCCTAAGCATCTTTCTCAATATTCCTCTCACTCTCCAAAAAAAAAAGGGCACTGGTCCCACAAAAAAAAATTATACCCCATACATAGTTCTCCACTTCACCTATGTGTCATTTTGACACACTTGATTTGGTCCTATTGGATATACTACATTATTTTGTTGTTGTCGACCATCCCTGGTGTCATGACTCTCCAAAGTCATGAAACTGAATGTACCATTCTACACTTATTTTGGGAAGAAGTGTATAACTACTGAGCTCTCCCACCACCATCCTACACATTCCTTTATTCTTTCTCCTGTGCCCTAACCTCTGATTGCCTCCATTTTCCACCACTGTCCTATCAACTCTCTTTTTTCACACATTTAATATGGTCATAAAATAGATTCACACACAACACACATGGCCTGAAATGGCCCATCAAAAAGCCTTCACATTTATTCCTCAACATTTGTGCAAAGCTTGGCATCATGTGCCAATGCTGAGTGACGGGGAATGTCCAATGACAAAAAAAGTGTTTAGTTTTTGCCATTGCCCGCACTAGTCTGGTTACCTTCTCACAAATGTGTGTAAATCTGCTGCACTATAGGAATGCAAAGTAAAGGCACTACTTTGAAACAGTTGCTCTAACAGTTCTTAGGCTGCTGGATGTAATGAACTAGAAGTTTCTATGTGGTGTGTTGAGATAATTCCCCTGCCTGCAGACTGATGTTTTTACACAGTGTCAAGGGTTCGATTACAGCTGTATGTCAAATTATTATTTCAAGAAGTTTTATATTATTATCATATGTTTAACTCCAAATGTCTGCACTTACAGTATCTCCAGCTACAACATTTCATTAACATAACATTTGAACAGTGCAACAAAAAAGCATTTGCAAAACATTCCATCACCAGCAAGGGCACTTAGTAAACCACCTTTATCCAGATTATGTTTTAATCTTGTTTCTAATCCCTATAGCAATCATGCTATAATACAGATTAATAATGAGGAAACACCCAAGAGTAACACACCATAAAAATAGTCCTAAATGTACCACAAACAACACTCTTGATATTTCTCTGTTCATCTCTCTCTCTTCTCTTCGCCCCTTTCTGCTTCAGTAAATTGTCACTACCTCTTTAATTGTGTGATTTCAAGTGTATGAAATAAGAGATCCTTTGTGGCATACTGAGCTAAAGCTAAGATTTACTGACTGATTCATGCATACTTTTGAGGGTCCTAATCCAGAAATACACCAAACTGTTATTGACTGTTTTTATTAGACTGTTTTATGTGAAGCTTTTGCCTACAGATTGTTTTCAGCCACCATTATCATGCTTCTGTTATAATCTGTTTGGTCCTTGCCTTCCTCTCCCCCCTGTCTATGTATCTTCCCACTTCTGTGCCAGCAGTCTTCTTTCCCTAAGTTACAGGTGCTGCTTGACACCAAATATTGCAGAATGCAGAGAAGGAGGTACACAGCTTATGGAAAATCTTTTTACCTTGGGTCATATTACTTTGTTGCCCTTCCCACTACCGTGCTTAGTCTCACTGCACTTTGTACAGTTAGGCTAATCTTCTCTTGAGCAAGCTGAAGACTTGAATGCATACCATGCAGGACGTTCCTCTTGCAAATACTGTTAGGAAGCATGTTTGTTTGTGTCTTTCGGTTTTTCCCGGTTAGGGGTCGCCACAGCGGAACTCCGGTTCGCTAATGATTGGCAGTAGATTTTTACGTACTGGCTTGCCGGGCCTAACGCACAACCTTCAACAAAGGAACACCCATTCACGCTGTCGCTACACAGAAGATGCTCTGAGAATCGAACGGGCAACGTCTAACTGTGAGGCGACAACGCTACCGCAGCACCACCACCGCAGTAACAAATACTGTTAGGAAGCATGATGCCCCAAAATTCCTGGCTTCATGACAAATGTGTAAATCATGACACATAACACCTTAACATAACACATCTGTGTTTTGCATTGGATCATTTGTTATGCTGTTGGCTGTAGTGTAAAGCTTTGGTAATGTTAAAGCTGTCACTGCTGTGACAAAACATGATGCCTACATTCTCCCTTGCCCCATTGTTTTGACTGCCCATTCAAACCAGTAAAATTAAGGTTCTGAAGTAACATTTCCTGTGTGACATAATTCAAATGTCTGTAAAATGCTTTTGGCATAGCATCAAGGGTTCAAATCCAGAAATATGCAAAAGTCATGTTTAATGTTTTATTTATATTATTACATATGTATTACCTATTAAGATAAACAGACAAAACTTACGTGTGTAAGTATTGCCTACATATCTTAGTATTATCGTACTTGCATCTTAGTCATGGCTATACTTTCAACCCCTGCTTTCTCCCTGTTGGAAACACTTGATTGTACATAGCATGACAGATTACTTATCAGGAAAAACATAGCATTAACATAGTCCAAGGATGTTAAAACATGCACCAGAAAAATATAATATTCTTTGTGTGTCTCTATCACCATCTCCATGTTTCTCTGTATGTTCCGACTTCTGTATCATCACTTTTTATTGTTTCATATGTATTAGGTTACTGGATGTAATGTAAACATTATGGGATTTTACAATTGTCATGAGGGCAAAGAATAATACATACATTACCCTTTGTTTCAATCTGTTGTCATATTTGAATTTTGTGAAGTAAGATTTTCCATGTGGTATGGTTAGACAAAACTCAGATCTGTTGATATGTCTTAGAATACTGTCAAGGTCCGAATATGGATGTATGCCAAAGTGTTGATGAATATTTTGTACTATCTCCTGTGGGCGTAAGTGTTCCCTATAGATTTTCTTAACACATCACTATCCTACTGCTGTATTAATGTGCGTGATCCCCATTGAGAACAATGTCTTGCACAGATCTTGCCTGAATAATAATAATAAAGATAAACCAAAGAGTAACACAACATGAATATGTGAAGAAAAGAACCATAAACTAATCTCTTAATATGTCTTTAAGTGTGTTCCTGTCACTAAAAGTCGACCTCTTCCCACCCCCTCTGTATTATCAAATAAACCTCTTAGATTCAAAACTGTTTTCATAAGCCATGTTTCCACCAGCAGTAACATACTTGTTAAACACCCCATACTGTGAAACAAGTACGTCACTAACAGTAATGGAATGTACATGAGTGACAGTATTTAGATGTTCTAAAGAGGTATGTAATTACATGGGACAAGCACCGTGCTGTTACACTGGCCTGTCCAGATGCATGCATTTGTCCCAACACATGTGATGGACAGTAGCTGATATTCCAGACAGTGAATTTTAATACTTACAAATGTGCATTTTCAAACTGTTAAAGTCAGACTTCTCTTGTGGTGTTTGCTATTGATACTATGTTCTCTACACTGTATAACTAGTTAGGTAGGTGGTTCTAATCCGGCAGTGATGAACTTGTGTGTGTGGTGTTAGTTTAAGGTAAGTAAAGCCTCGAAAACAGATGTCATGTATCCACTTCCACTCATGACAAAACCTTAACTCTTAACACTTTAGCTCGCTTTTACCACAAACATCTTCGTTGAAACACAATGATGAAGTCATCTAGTCAAAAGTGCTGCTAAGAAAGGTTAAGTTTCATGTTTATTCTTCACAAAATGCATATTAACTTGTGGTTTCTTCACAAATGAGTCAAATAAAATGTTTATAATATATTTATGTTAAAAGCAAAATGAAAAATAGATGCATGATTATGCAAGATACAGTTTCACATAAGTAGTAGCTTTATATTTCAAATGTCTTCCTCTCTGTACTGGCAGTCAGTTGAAGGCAAAGTAAGTGCTGACGGAGTTAAGGGATGTTATGTTTAATAGTGTCAGGTATCCGTGGAAACCAGATTAATCAACAGTATGCTCTTGCCTTCTCAGGCTGGAGGAAGAGTCTTTGCAAGGATGTCTGTGAGACAGTGTGTACTGGTACCAAATTTTAAAAAGTTGCATGCCAATAAATCTTAAGCGCATGTGGTCTATGTTTAAAAGGTGTATTGTCAAGTGATAACATGATGTTCTAAGCAAGGATCACAAGGACATAAAAAATATTTAAAAATGTTATTATTTGTTGAAAGCTATGTTACATCAAAGTTCTGCATGCATGAAATTGATAAGAAAAATTATATAAATTAAGTATTTTCCTTTATTGTTTGAGACTGATCTGAAAATTTTAGTAGGCAGTCTCCCAGCACTGTTTATGAAATAAACAAGTACTCGGCACATCCTGAAGCGTTATTCTTGACTCAAGACTAAAAGACAAAACTCTCTGTTATTTATTTCTCAACTTTAACAGTGCACTCTTTCCCCTAAAGTGTCAGACTTTGACTGTGGTGCTTGAGATTCATACTGTGTCCCGTAGAGTTTGTAACTAGTTGGGAAGGTGGTTCAAATCTACCAGTGGTGAACTTGTCTGTGTGTGGTTTTAGTGACAGATAAGTAAAGCCTCAACAACAGACGTGCTGTGTCCACTTCCACTCAATAGAAAAAAATTACTTTAGTCATAGCTCCCTCTGCACTTTATCACACTTTTAACACAAACATACTCTCTACAACACACTGATGAGGTCATCCTTTCCTATGTGCACTCTCTCCCCTTACAAGTCAGACTTGCGATTAATACTGCATTCCACAGACAGGAAGGGGGTTAAAATCTGACAGTGGTGAACTTATGTGTGTCAATGTCAGGTAGCTATAGCTCCTGGGACAGATGTGCTGCATCTACTTCCACTAAGGGGAAGAATTTATCATGGGAAAGGATTCCCTTCATCCCCTTATCCCACTTTTATTGCAAACACCACTGCAACATACTGATGAGGTTATCCTTTTATAACTGCAGTCTTTCACTATAAAAGTTACAGTTCTCCTGTAGCGCTTGTGGCTAACACTGTGTTCTATATAGGTAGGGTGTTAGAATCCAACATTGGTTAAACAGTGTGACTTGTGTGTACTGTCATGTAAGCTCTGTGACAACACCCCCAAACTAAAATTCCACTTAAGAGATGTATTTTCACTGGCACAGATTTACCCAATAAATTTCTATTACCTCCAGGCAATACCCTATATTTTGGTAATACGATGTTATATCATGCTTCAAAAATGAACTACAACACAGATGCAGTATGACTTATCTTGTGGTGCTGGCTGTTGATACTGTGTTCTCTAGACTGTGTAACTAAATATGTGGTAAGCTTTTAATCCAGCAATGACTGAATACTATAACTGTGTGTTTGTCTGTCATGTTGTGTAGAGAAGTCTTCTGATGTATATAGGATGTGTAGCTGTGGATTGTCACTGTGCTCTTCAAACACCTTCTTTCTTTTTTATAAGAACATCACTGCATTAAATAATGGTAATGACATCCATTCAATTTTATGTCACAACTATAAACCAACATCTAGTATGGCATGTATGATTCAGCCAATGTTTTCTACCTTGTGATCATAGGTAGTTAGTTCAAAGCCAGCCATCACTCCTTAGAGTCACTTGTGTCAGGATGACACTGAATGTGCACGTAGGTAACAATGTTGTCTCCCAGATATCTGCTTTGTACATATATAGCTGGGGATTCCTTTTACAAGACTACTTGCTAATTTTTCACACAGAAATGCTTTATTGGATAATGATGATGCCACTGGATAAAATGTTGCTTTCCTAGGAGAAATACTAAGGCTTTTCCCTGTGGTGTGATAAAACGAGACAACGTTCTGTATGCAGTTGCCTTAGTAGGGCATGTGTTTGAATCCCTGCTTATTAGCACACTGTGCACGATTGCCATTCTCATACAATAGTGATGACTGTGTTACATGTGTGTTTGGGTATATCTAGCAGCAGGCAATGCTGTGTAAGAAATAGACATTTAGCACAAGAATTTTAAAGAAATTACAGGCACACATCACCTGTAGCAAAAACATGATGTTACGGCTTCATATACCCAAACACTTCACAATTTTAGCAACACGTGTACCATGGCACATTCATTCTTTACAATATCCTGTAGCTTCTGTCATCACATAGTCAGGTGTTCTAAACTCACATTGAATGACTAAGTATTGCATATCCTTATGTTGTTATGCATGACTGACATCCACAACTGTTATAATGAGCACAATTACAGTGGCAGAAGCCTCCCCCATCCCTTTTATCTCATACAAATTTACTGCAACACTATCATATAATGTCATTACTTTACAAAGGTTGAGTCTCACAGTTGTGTTAAGACCTCCACTGTGGCTCATGTGATTCATACAAATCAGCTGATGGACTTACATAGACTGCTGTTCAATTCCAACAAAGGGCAATAGTATATCACTGTACTGACATTACACAAACACCGTATGATGTTATTATTATCATCAATTTTTACTTCGGAGGATGAAATATAAACCCATTTTGTAATTTCCTGGCAGTGAAACAGCTGTTTTGCAAATGTCATGGTGCGAGTGTTCCTGTGGCAGATGTAGTCACTAATTACCTGTATAGCAAATCTACAGAGATAGAGTGTGGTTCAATTCAGGGACAACATGTATGAACGAAATAACTTTCTTGGCCAAGAAATAGTGATAGTGCACTGCTCACAGCTGTATGACCATTAATATAGTTACCTCCTTGTCATCATTCTGACAAAATAATATTGTACAAATTATTATCAAATGTCCTTTCTTACTTCACACATTAATTTCACTTATATGTGACAAACACACTTAATACACAGCTCTACAGGGACGGGTTTGAAGCTGGTAACATCTGTTAGATAAGTGCATCAGACAGGAGTGGCTTAGGCAAAAAAAAAAAGTATTTATGGCACAGTCAGAGGTACACATAAGGCATCACCCTCTAAGGCATCCTAGAGGATCCATATCCATTACAATAGGAAAGTGCTGTAAGCTCTTCAAATGTGTTCATCATGACACACACAGTATACCTATTTCTGTGCAGCTTTTTATATATGTCCTGGCATGTGTTGGATTCTGGCAAGATGCAGATATTGAGTATGTTATTGATTGTCCACAGGCACTACTTAATTTCCAAATAATAATGCTCTTTACTGAATGTCTTCATTTATACATTTATGTATTGCTGTAATTCATTTTTTCACACACTAAAGCTTTACAGGACATGAGTGTAGATCAGAGTGTGTGTTGTCCCTTTAAGAGCCATTCCAGTTTATGGGCAAGTGCATATAAGTACTGAGCACGTGCAAGCCATTTTGAGTGAGCAGCTGGAGTGAAAGCATGTATGTGTGTAGCAGTCAGTCAGTTAATTAGCATGTTTAGGTTTTATGTTTCAGTCATCCATACTGATGTGTTTGTGTGTAATAAACAACTTAAATGAACACCCAAGCCTCATCATCTTATTTGAATACACAAGACGAGTGACAATGAGGATCTACATAAGATTTCTCACTATATGACATTATGCAGGATCATCATAAAATGTGATTGGGTCAGTGTGAGTACACTTTCTTGTGTGTTTGTGTTGTTTACATGCTGTTATGTCAGTGTTCGCTGTTATTTCTTATGAGTATATCCAGTATAATCATGTAGTAGATGTGCTCCATTTATGAATGGAAATCTTGAATTACTGAAATTTCATCAGATCTGTGTCATTTGTCAATTATGTATTTTGAGTGTTATTATATTACTGTTTGGGATGTATATGAATATACAACACATGCTCGCCTAATACATGTTTCAAGGTAATATACTCCCTTTCTATGGTTGCCAAATCACAATACATAGCAAAACATGTCTCTTTCTGATGTTCATGACATGACAGTTGTGGGGATAATATCTTCTTGTTTAGACATGACGAAGTAGATAATAAAACAGTACTGAAAGTATCACACATACATTCCCTGTATATGCATAACTTCAGTCTATGCGACTAGCCCCAAAAATATCCACGGTCCTTGCTGTTATTTCAATTTGACATGTTATCAACATTAATGTCACATTTACTCCCCTTTGTTACAATGTTGCTTTGTGACCCTCTCACATTCTTTGTTAGCCTGTTCATTTTTAGTTATGTGCATGGGTCAAGAATTATGAACAGGATTAATTATTACAGCAATATGGAAGCACTTTTGTTTAAAATGTTACTTTGTGACATAATCACATTTCACTGCATTACCCAAGTACATTTTCCTCTGTTTATCCTCCCGTTACTTATGTCTGCACTGCTACCATTGTATTCTGTGTACATTCTCCCCATTTAATTTAATGTCCCCTGCATCTTAATTTTTGTAATCAACTTGCTCTTACTTCGAACAAGCTGTCCACGTGTGCTGACATAACACATTTGATTGCAGGCAATTTGTTTTGTTTACACTGTGTGCTTCTGTTTCCCTGCATCTTTTCATGGCCACCAACATTTCTGCTGGTCACAAAAAGGTGCTTAGAAACCTGTAAGTGCAATGAGCAGCATGCATATTTAATGAGCACTGCTGCTCATAGCACTAATGAGCTTAAATTGCGTGGCTGTGTGCGAAGCCTATACCATTGTTAATGAATCCCAGGAACTGTCAAGACTACAATGGCCTTCTTCCTCCAACAGACTGCATAATATTGCCTTATGATCTTGCTGAGCCTTCTCTACCCCAGAGTGAACCCTCACCTGGAAACAAATCTGCATTTTAAAGGTACCCATATATGTTCTCCATTCCTGTCACTTGTTCATCTTAATTCTTATTTACTTTTAAACTGATGACTGGACAAGGATAATTAACTTCCTCTGCATATGAAGAGTGTAAAAAGCCCTCTGCCATCAAGCATCTGGACACTCAGCAGAATGCAATGCAAGCCAAACAGTACTTTCAGCTGCCAATCTCCCTTCATGTACTAGCTCCTCTTAAAATGGTGCACTAACTTCAGAGTCAATATCTTCATAAATACTGCTAATTTATTTTCAACGAGTGTTGGTTCCACTTTACACTTGCAGTTGACAACTATTTATGTTGGTTTTAAGTGAATTGATTTCCTTAATCTATGTCACAAACAGGTGAACTGCTGTTCTGTCATGTTTCTATACATCTGTTAATTCACCGTTAACTGTCAGGAGAAAAGCATTCAATATGCTTTGTTCACATTTTTGTAAATTCAGTTATAACTGTTTTTGTGCACAGTGACAGTATCTGGAAGCCTGTTACATTTACATAATGTATTCCAGTTCAGAAATGAACTGTCAAAGTGACATCAATCTCAGACTCAGTATACCCTGCAGCTAGCTGTAAAACAGAAATGTTTTCCATTTTCATGGTGTCTGTCTTGTTAGTAACATACACAGTAAGGCAACTTCCAACCTCTTAGCAACGTCACTATAAATATTTTATGAAAAAATGTATAAAGGAATGTAATCAAAGACCTCAAACATCCAAACTTAAGACAGACACAAAACAACAAAAATGATAGATAATTTAAATAACAGAAAAGTGAAATGTTAATGAAAGTAAACTGTTTACCATTAATTTTACTCAGCAGTCATTATAAAACTGTATTCATCAGGAATAATCCATGTTTAACTCCATTAAGCTGGACATAGCTTTGCTCTAAATAACATAGTATTGTTCTACAAATAGTGATAGTGTGGCACTGACGAAAGGATTTAGTCCTCCATGACTATGACATTTCAGCTACAGATATACTGAGAACCTCTTTTAAAAATAAGCTTTTAATAAACTTTTAATTTGTTATGGTTACTGTGCTTGAATGGGTCCTTTCAAAGCTCTGTTTATGACCACCAATTCTTTCAAGCACTTCTGACTTATCTGCATGGTTACAACAAGGGCCTTTTATGAGCAAGTCTGCATTTACTGTGTTATACTGGCCCTAAATAGAACAAATCACTGACAAACAGAGGGTATTTTCCCCTTAGTTTTCTAGGATCTTCACCATAACAGATTAGTAGGAAATATCAAAACAGGTATACCCTTATGGCATTTTTCCAGAGAGTAAGAGCAGATGAAGGCAATAGCTTTATGCAAGTCTAGAATAATAATAGAGACAAGTAGAAACATACAAGATACTTCATGTGTTTCTGCAGCCTTAAAACAGTTTGCTATTTTTTCCTAAAATACATCCTTGGAGAAGGTAAAATACTGCTCAGTGCTAGGCTCATACCAGCCTGAGAGATATTCCGAAAGCACTATGTTGTCTCTCTTCATATAGTCTACTTAAGCTGCTAAAACTGACTTCACATTTATGCAAGTTTTCATGTTCTTATGATACCTTAACTTCCTTCTTTTTTTTCACTTCCCTGTAACTGATTTCTAGTGCAAACTTACCATTACACCTGGTTGTTTAAGAATTCATTTTACCTTGTAAATTACTCCACAATAGGGTTGCCACCTTTTCAAATGCCCAAAGTGGGACATTTGTGGTACAAACATTGGATTTTGCAGGCCGAAACATACCCACGGCCAGTACAAAGGACAGAACTTCACTTTTTTGCCTAAATAAAAGCTTATTATTGTAGCATTTTAATGGTTATTCTGTTTCTTATAACACTTAGGTGTTTCAGATACAGAATAACTGTTTTATGCAACTATTACATGAAATATAGGAAATAATTTTGTCCTAAAAATCTCAGGACATTTGCCATTTTTACAAATTTTTTGCAGGACACAACTCCCCAAAGAGGGACTGTCCCTCGCAAAGTGGGACAGGTGGTAACCCTACTCCACAAGTCTAGACAACTTTAGTGGTTACCAGTTTAGACAACTTTAACTGAAACCAGTTTTGATTTATCTGCTAGTAAAGTATAAAGCATTACATATATACTTTAGATATCTGCATATCTTTATTAGTTTTAAAGCAAGATTTTATGTTATTCATGTTTTACTTCAGTCACTTCATCTGACTTGATATAAAGTGTGGGCTCATTTAGTTTCTGATGGCAACAAGATTTATTGTGTATGTTATGTGGGATCATCTGTAAATTATTTAAATTGTGCAACTGGCCTGTTGACATCCGCGGTGGTGCAGCGGTAGCGTTGTTGCCTCACAGCAAGAGGTTCTCCCGTTCGATTCTCGGCAGGAGTGCGGGGAGTGCCTTCTGTGTGGAGTCTGCATGTCCTCCCCGTGGTTGGGTGGGCATTCGAAAGACATGTGTAAATGGGCGTGCCTTTGTTGAAGGCTGAATGTCAAGCTGGCACCTCGGCGTTCGTCAAAATCTACTGCCAATCATTAGCGGACCAGAGTTCCGCTGTGGCGACCCCTAACCAGGAAAAGCCGAAAGACAACAACAACAACTACCTCAAATACAGGGCTAAGACATCATAAGCAGAAATTCAGACACTGGGCAATTATGAAGCAAATGTGCTTTCTTAAAAAACATGTGCTGTGTAAGTCAAATAAATGAACACAACAACGTTACTTAAGTTATATCATAATACAATTTATACCCTTTACCTTCCACGTTATCAGTTGCATAAAGGTGCAAGGAAGTACTTCTCCAGAACTCAAAACAAACTCTCCATATTTCTCAACTTGGCTTCAGTTTCAAGTTCATTAAGGTGTTTAATCACTAGGCACTGATTACTTTTAAGGCATTAAAAAGGACCATAAAATACATAACTAACAAGATGGCATATACTGCTCAAATGAGTTATCACTAAATGCTGCTTTATATGGTATTAGTTCTTCTAGCACGGAAGTCAGTACCATATACTTCAGTGTAGCATGACTTACCTTTTCTGATGCTTGGCAAACATCCGGATGAGATACAGTGTCTCCAATAACCTTCAGATAAGGCTGCAGTGCCTGCCTTGAACAGCCTTTCAAAACAGCAGCTAGAACCATAAGATGAGCTGGACAGGCGGCTTTCTGAAGAGCTTGCAAAATCATCTTAACAAACACTTCAGGGTTGACAAAAGTTCCAATTAGCTCTGCTGACTTCACACACTATAAAAAAAGTAAAAATAACATTTAATAACAGATACTAAAGTCTTAATATTCAGCTGCGATACATGTTATAATGCATATTATAAATGGACTGTAAACCCAGTAATTCCTCTGCAGGTTACCCACAGCTTCATAAAAGTAAATATTCTGTCTGTAAGGTTCCCTAACTTTAACATTAAATGTAAGACCTTAATAAAGTTAACTGCTACTAACATATGCATACACTGTGACTAAGCAGCACCTTTTTACTTGCACTTTAAATGTTTTGAATGCTTTTTTAAAGTCTGCTACAGATTCCAAGTAACTGGTCACAAGTGCACTCTGTATTACGCAGTTGAAACTATCAAAGGGAAAAAGAAGTTGCACAAAGTATGTTAAAATCTTAGTATAACCACAAACGTCCTAATTTCAGACCAATTAAAACTGGGTCTATATCAAAACTTTGAAGAAGTAAAACACTGAATGTTAAAACATCGAACCCACATCGAATGATGAAAACAGCGAAGCCCCGAAACATCAAAATCTTACCTAGGGGAAGATTTCAGTGGGCCATTCCGTGGCTTCGCTATTTCCTCCACTGTGGTGCGAGAGTTACAGACCTTAGGGTTAGGGTGCGGGTTAAGGTAAGTGGATAGTTAGTAATGTATGTATGGTGTAGTGTAGGGTTGGGTTTTGTTAACTGTATGTGTGTGTATTAATTGCTTTGTTTGTGTATAGTTTCGTAGGGTATGTGTGTGATAGTTACTGACCTTAGGGTTAGGGTGCGGGGGTTAAGGTAAGTGGATAGTTAGTAATGTATGTGTGGTTTAGTGTGGGGTTGGGTTTTGTTAACTGTATGTGTGTAGTTTATTTATTTTGGTGTGCTTGTGTTGTGTGTATGTTTCTCGGAACAGCAAAATTTTTCCCGGAGAAAAATTCGCTATTCTGAGTGTTTGATGTTTTCAATATTCGAAATTCCAAGTTAGAACATACGGTGTTCGACATTTTGGAATTTCGAATATATGATATAGACCCTTAAAACTAAAGCCAAAGACCTAGTGCCTACAAAAAGAATCTTTATTTTGGCAAAGCAGAAGAGTTTCAAAAAAGTCAGAAGAAATACAATCTTGTTATGCAGCTCTGATGTCAAAGAGGTACGTAAGTTTTTTTATGCATTACTACTGTCATACTCAACTATCATGCTACAGTGTACACAGCGGCCAATATAGAACAGAAGTGAGAAGCTAAAACAGCTTTTAAAGGCTGTAAAACACTTCTTGCTGCAATACAAAAAAAGACAGACTGAAGTGTTTAACAGCTTTTAAAGTTGTCAGTCTATCAGAGAGACAGCTTCTGACTGTTGTCTGTGTGACAGTGGTAAGAATTATGCTGGGTCTCTCACTCTCTCTCTGATCATAACTAAGCAGTTGTGGGTTCTTCACACGGATGTCAAGATTCAAAGATTCGCCTCTTCAGATTTGCTGTTAAGGTGAATTTCTTGACATTCATGACTCGAACAGACAACAGACTGGTTACGATCAGAGGTCTGATAAAAATTCTCTATTTTGTACACCATATGGAAATCTTTTATCTATACCTGAGGCTGTTCCTAACAATTAGGATACACTGTTCTATACCCAAGTATACAACACTGCTGTCTTTAGATGTGAATTTTGTGTCACATTATATCAATTAAATTCTACAACTGGAAAATACATGAACACATTGAGAAGAGAGATGAGACTTTTAAACAACACAGTATGTTATATCCGCAAAGTTTTCAGCTAATGATGCTGACTCTAATACCTTGTTCTTTAACCTCCATTTCCAAGTTTCTGTCCACCACCCAAAAATGCATCTCTGTCCTCTTCAGGTTTTAACACACTGTAAACTGCATCTTACTTCATATATCAATCTCATCCTGTTTTGAAACTGAGCACACTCCTCATCCACACCATTTTTTTCTGGTACTATGTTTCAGTTCATCACTGTTTCTGTTAACTATTCCCTAACTTCTGTTTTGAACACTCCTTCAGAGAGAGAGAGTAAAGGCATCTCCCATGCACACTTTATGGTGAATCTCTTTCCAGTGTCTGAATGCTTAATTATAACATCACCTCCAAATTTCATCTTACAAGAAGCGTATGACGAGGACCATTTACCTCTCCTGCTACCCTACCATAACCTTGACTGCCACCTCTGCAAAGTATTCATCAGCTATGTACCTTTCTAGATGAGAGCTTAACAACAGTACAAGAAATATCTAGCCAGTCTCGCGGTGACACTAACGGCAAACTTGTTTGCAGATTCTCTGTTATGCATAAAAAGGTCCTTCTGTTACAGACCATGCTTGTTTTCCACAGTATGGATGCTATAAGTCACATATCAATATAACTAGATCATTATCTTCTGTATGTGACATCTAAACCTCTCTTAAAGCAAAAGCTTGTCTGCCATTTTTATGAACAGCATATTTTGTATCATCCAAGTAACTCTATATGTGCATTAAACAATTATCCAAGCATTTAGAATGCTCTTTATGCAGTGGAAGACTATTACAAAATGTGGTGATCTCTGAGTTACAGACACATCCCTTCTGCAGGTAGTATTTTGATAAATAAATAAAAGACTCTTACATCCATCACTAATATATTCAGTAGTATGTATAATGATGTTATCCTAAGTGAGTTCCCTACACCAGCAGCCTCAGTTATTCACCTGTTAGAAACATCTAGGCAAACAATCCAAATGAACAAAACAATTTAGCAGATAGAAATGAAATGAGACAGTCTACTGAGCAACAATTCAGACAAATGTTTAAGATGGATCTGTTATTACTCATTGATTAGAATCAAGACTCAGAACCACTGATCCCAGACTTCCTCCTTTCAAAACATGGCTACAACCATACAAAACTAAAAGAGCTTTTTTGGGAGAAGCAGGCATGAACTTTCAATCCCCCATACCACCTTACTTAAATTTGCAAACTTCACAGTTGCAGACGTGCAGAGAAAAATGAAAAGCCAAAAATACTCAATTACTGTAGGAGGACAAATGAAATCCACATTGACAGTGATTTCTTAAGAGGTTCAGTGACTAAAGGGTTACAGAATGAGAAAGTATACCCAGTGAACTGAAACCTCATGTAATTCACTCATGTTCTTGGGTGGGGAAACTGCTTTAAACAATGGAATAAGTATATTTAGCATTCTGCTTTAAATACAAAGAGTGATATAAGGGATTACCCTAACTACCTTCCTTATTATTTTGAACACACTGTAATTAAAATGCCAACATATAACCACAGTTCTTTAATAACAGCTTAAGGGATTAAATTATAACAGATGATAAAATTCATAACACAGTTTTGTAGACTCTGTGGGCATGAACACACTGCCCTTACTGCCATCCACAGCACCACTAATGAAACCACTGAGAAGCACTGTATACTTCATCTGTAATCAATCTGTTGTTTAACAACTGCTTTCTCATCATAACATTTAGTGTATGATATGTTTCTAAACAGATATAGCAGGGTGGTGCAATACTTAGCTATGCTGCCTCACAGCTCTTGGCTCTCCATTTTAGTTCTGGACTGGAATGCCTTTTGTATAGAGTCTGCATGGGTTTTAGCATGGTGCCCCAGTTTCTTCCCATATGTATATGTATATGTGTGTGCGTGTGTGTGTGTTTTGCACATTTTGTAATGAGATGTTACCACGACCAAAATCAGACATCTCTGTCTTGTGCTGGGATGGGATGAAGTTACCCTAAAACCCAGAAATGGATTACACAGTTAATTGAAGGATGAATGAATGATCTAAACAGCTGGCCATTTTGTCTTGCATCTGTGTTTGTGCTTAGTGAGATATATGTTTCATTAACACCTATGTGGTATGGAATGTCAAATACATCCTTGCATTCCAGGGCATTTTTTTGAAAAAAATCAAATTAAAACATAACATAAAGAACTGTAAATATTTTGTGAATAAAAGCTATTAAAACTGTACAAAGTGTACAATGTTCTGAGTGAACAGACAACACAAGCATAACTCACACCTTCTTCCTCCTAATTTACTTTTCCTATGGATTTTCTTGCAGACTTAAATATTGTGGGGGATTCATAAAGGTTACCATAAGCTGTAGACTTCATGTACATTTAGTGTGATCTTTCTGAATGACTAGAAAGCACAAAAAATGTGATATGGGTGTTCTTGATATAGATTGCGTGCATTTAGTGTACACATACTGTAGGCATTAAGGAATCTGGCCTTATATGTTTTGCTAAACTTTCACAAACAAATTGTTATCTCAGAGACTATACAACCTAGACATAAATTGTTAGAAAGCTTTTTTTAACCAGCCATAAGGTTTCACATGGCAGTAAGAAATTCCTCTCTGTCTGCTTTTTTTTTTTGAGATATTTACAGAAATAAAATGATGTGCTTGACTGTATGATTAGCAATATAAATAACAGTGATTATCTTTCAAGATGTGCAACTTCCAGTGGAAATAGCAGTGACAGTTTTCTTCAACTATCTGAGTGCATCTCGTGTTATACTACAAAGCCTATATTTCTTACTAATAAAAATATACCTATTTACTTTAATATTTTTAACACACACAACAGTTACTGAAAAGACTCTCCCCATGTTTAAAATACCCCTGACTATATAGTGCTTTAGTATATACAACATGGAGTTTATATCAGAAAATATTTTATACAAACACTAAGAACAACAAAAACTGTTCACTTACTTTTTCCCCCCCTTTTAGTATCATTTTAAATATTACTGACATAATGTGGGGTATATGCCTTAATCTGCCCATAAGTTTAACAAAGTCCACAAAAGTCATCTTTTTCGGTCATTTTGTCTTGCAAAAAGCCATATTTCACAAATGTGACTGATGTTCCATAGTCTCCCATTTATTCACTAATTTCAGTGTTGCTGGTCTTATTCCTGTTCATCTCCATCTCCCAACATCAGACTCTGGCTCAAATCAAAGATACTCCTGATTCTTCTAGTCAACTCCTGTGCTTTTTTCTGTTTCTCATGCATTTTCCTTTGGAACACTGGAAAATGTTTCACTGGCAAATTCTCTGTATGAACTTTACTATAACGAATGAGAAACAGAGTCCCATCCTGCTTGCTGACTCACTTTTTGGTGGATAACCTTCCTCCTTAGTGAGCTCTGCATCAAAAAATGTCATTGATCCTCCAGGAAAAATACTCTGTAGACAGCTGGATACAGCAGCTTGAATTTCACACCTGCTTCCTGACATTCCCTGATCACTGGGATAAATTTGCTTCTCATCTCCCCATTGTACATTGAATAATAATTTTCTACAATCACTCTGCTGTCTCCAGTTTTTAATACTTTACCCTTCTGCCACAGTTTTGTTAGGAACAACTCTATCTGTTGGTATGACTGCATCTTTACTAATACAGATCTTGGCTGCTTTCTCTTGGCCAGGTTTGAATGTGCCCTTTCAATTAATACCAGTCCAGTTGCTTATTTGTACCTTTATAAAATTAATATATTCTGCTCCTTCCAGTTTATCTGGTGCAGCAGAAAATTTCAGGTTTTCAATGAGCACTTTATCTACTAAGTATATTTTTTAAAATAGCTCTTCTTGAGAAGACTCATACTCGGCCAGCTTTTTCTTAATTTCAACCTCAAAAGTTAATCTGAACAGATAGTTAAAGCTTCTATTTTCCAGCATTTTGTTACTTGATTTGATATATTCCTTCAGTTTCTCATTTATTGTAATCATCTCTATGTATATTAGTACATTTGATTTATTATTCCTCTAAATTACTTGAAGTCATCACTTGAACCAAAGCTGAAGCTTGAACTACTTTTTGCTGAACAGATGCAAAATCCTTCCTAGACATGCCTTCACTTTTTCTGGTTGATCTTCTCTCAGGTTTTTCAATTTTTTTCTTTGCAGGCATCCGAGCAATGTACCTAACTAGCCAGTGACTGAATTTTACCTAAAAAATAGTTTCAATGGCATTTCCTTTCCCCAGTTTCTGTTTATACACTGGAAGAGCTGAAGTTAAGCTGCTGATCAGTGTGCAGCTATTTTGGAAGCCCTAACCTTTCATTCTGAGCAACTAACAGTAGACATAAATAAGAAATACCGAAGAGCAAACTTTTTCTTTCTGGTAATACATGACTTATGATAAATTTACTCTGAATTCAAACTGCTATTTCAGAATATTAACAGTAACTGTTGTCCAGTTATGCTGTTCTTCAGAATCTTGAGCTGACATGACATTCTCTTTTCTTTTTCTCTCAGTTAGCTAAACCACAGTCTGCATAATGTATTAACTAAATACACTATGCATACATTCTGACCCTGTATCTTATTCTCTTGGTAATTCTTGTCTTTCTCATCAGTTTGAACTGGAGATTATTGCTAATTCATTTTACTGTTAACCAAAATCTCTACCTAACAAAGATTGCTTGTTTAGACCGACTAACAATATACTTCTTGTTTTCCTTCTCTGGAGTTAACTAATCTCCCTACAAATTTTTGTTTTGAGATTTATTGTCAAATTAAATGTCAGAGCAGTCTCTCTGAGTGTCTTTCTCTACTAAATGAACCCCAATTCTAACGTAACATGCCAAACATTGATTTTTATAGCATGTTGTTATTGTTCTACAGTTTCTGTCTCTTTCTCTCTTTCTCTCTCTCTCTCACACACACACTGCATGTTTCTGAGGTGTAGTACGAGCTGCATTTTTTCACACTAGCACTTTTTAAGACTTCTTTACCCAACTGGAAATACATTATATACTTCCCTTTTTAGGTAAGTGGCTATACAAACACTATTCAAAATCAGTAACTTAAGGGCTCATGCTAGCTCAAAACCTGCAAAACCTATGTTGGTACAATAAAAAGTATTACATAATGTCTGTGATCCAGTGTCTTTGTGTTTCTTGCTAGCAACCAAAAACTGCCTCCAGATGAAGTAAATATAAAGCTGATAACCAAAACAAACCACACTGGGGATGACTACTAAAAACATGTTTATTACAAACTGTTAAACACTTTCAACTTCAAATCGCAAGACTTTTTCAAAACAGCTTCACTGATGTTCACAAGCATTAAATACTAATTAATCATGAGTCCACTTAAAATATGACTAATTAACCCTTCAACTTCAAAACACTTATGAACTGCCTTAATACATATTAATCTAAATTGAAATGCAAAAATCAGACATAGACATGACAAATTAAATCCCCATCCCTCTTTGTTTTAAAACTAGAAACAATGAAAAATAATCATTCAGATGTGGTGGTCTAAATGAATTTAGGCACAACTGTCATTGAATCTCACAATATTCCAAAGTATTCTTTACTGTGCAATTTGAAGACAAAAGCACTTAACAGTTTGTAATACACCCATTTTTAGTAGTCATCCCCAGTGTGGTTTGTTGTTTTGGTTTTATGCTAGCAAACCAAGACAGCATTTCTCTGATTTCTGTTTCTAATGTCACTATATGATATGAGATATCAGTATCAGTGTCATTATCTATCCTGTTAGGGTGTACGTGACAAAGGCATTTGAAAGTTTTGGTTTGCTATATCTGATAATCATTTAACACCAGCTGAAGTTTATACGTGTCATTTCTCATTTTGTTTTGGATAAGCTGATTCACTCAGCATCTTCTGTAAGGAATTTAACACAATCAAGTTTCTTTATTGATGGTTCTGATTAAAAATGTCAACAGCACTTACTAGATTTCTGAGGTACACAAGTATGCCAAACTAGACACCATGAGAGTTTGCCACCTTCTTTTCAAGAATCCATTGCATTGCTAAATTTAATAGCAATGATGAAAGCAGGACATCTTTAATGACTGCCGGTCTTGACTGTGTATGACACTAACAGCTGTGAATACATTTCCACTCTGCTGTCACGACAAATGTTCCGTATATTTAGCAGTTATCGTGGTAGTGGTTCACTGTGGAATGCAGTGCATTCCATAATGCTTTTCTATCCACATTGTCAAAAACAGTTGAGAAGTTAACACAAATAATGGTTGTGGTTTGAATTCGATCCATTTTTTTTTCTATCAGCTGTCCTAGAAAAATTAAGTTATCTGTGCATCCACAGCAAGTTCTAAAGCTTGTTTGTGACTCTCTGTAGCACTTTCGAATCGGGTAGGTATAACTAATATGAAAACTTTGTTAGATGCTGACCATAGGCTAATAGACTTACAGTTCTGGTGAACTAGTCTGTACCATTTCTGTGAATTATTATAAGAACTGAAGTTTTCTAATTTGTTGGTGTGGTTTCAGACTAAAATATGTGCTTGCCCATAATACATCAGTAATCAACAACTGCATTACCAGTGACTTTTACAGTAATATTATCAACTACATTAGGTTGGTTGGTTTGCTCTGATTATACTGGATCCATGTAAAAGATTCTTAAGTAAAGCAATGTCAAATGCTGTTGGTGGTGGATGGTTCAGGAGTTTCTCCCAGTATGTTAGCCTCTGCTCCAACTTTTCTTCAGCAGAGTTGAGAATGGACCTATTTTCAGAAAGACGCCTGTGGCTTCTTCTGGAGGCTTTCTGCTACACTCTTACAGTATGTTAGACAACACGGGCTTATCGCAGTTTTGACAAATCTTCAATTTCTTTCACTTTCTTCTTCCACCAATTATTTTTCCTCCATCAGGTTTTTGTTGACCTATCCATTTGGACAGCTGTACCTGACCTTGTCTATCAGCTTTGCATCCTTCTTTCTATCTACTATGTCCAGAGTAGTATGGTTTGCTATCCATTTCTACGTTCTTTGTCTCACAGTGGGCCTACTGCATCTATTGCTCTATTCATTATATCGCTAATTTTTGTTCAAATTACTGGATTTTGTAAATCAATTTTGAACTTTTTCCTTGAAGCTAGTTCTCTTAAAAGGTCGTCGGTATATCAAATCTTCACATTGTGACCTTTGTAAATGGAGTCTGGAGTCAAAGCCAGAATTTGGTTAGTAACAGAAAATGACTTGAGTCAATGTCTGGCCCAATAAAAGCACAAGCATCAAGTACTGCAATGTGCTAATATCTGAATACTAGAAAATAATCCAATAAGCTGTTGCCCAAGTTGTTACTGGACATACAGGTACATTGGTGTCATTTTTTGCAATGGATCAATGATTTTTTCTAGCCATCATGCTTGGAAACTGCGCATTAAAATATCTGGCTAACATGACTAGGTACTAGGTCTTTTTTTTTCAAGACACCTGTGCACAGTTTGTAATGCTTCATAAAAATTACCCTTCTCAATAAGAAGGCGTCCAATGAGTTACTATTTTACACCATTCTTAAAGGACTCACCATCAGTGCAATAATTTGCAGCAAAGCCGCCAGATTTGAAATATTCAGCCCTCCCTGGACTGAGTCAGTCTAATGCAAGTTATTACTGGGAGGTTTCATTTTTATTCTACAGTTTACTGACTAGCTAGTAATTCAAGTTTACCAGGATGAACTCCAGTCATGTTTGTTTCATGTGGCAAAATTAAACCTTTGCTTAATTTTGAAAGTTTTTTCCTCTTGTATCACATCTGACATTGCAATCCCAGGATAAGACTGCAAATCATTGGTTTGGGTGATTGCACTATCATGAGCTTTATCATGCAAACTGACTGTACCCATTGGTTACAGCAGCCAATTAATTACTTCAAGATGCTAGTCTCTGGCAATGAAATCTCTCCACAGTCATTCAGTGTATGTCATGTTGCTGCATTGCTTGTTGGGTGCAGACTATATAGAAGCAACAATTGCAGAAACACACATTTTCAAAGCCCATCCTTAGCATGACTGATTTCTTTACAACCCTTCATCTCCAGGTTGTCCATGCTGAATTAATTTTCCGCATTTTCTCAAGAAATAGTACAGGGTCATTACCCGGTGTCCTTTCTCAGAGTCACCTTATCTTTTGTTTGAGCAAACAACTTGTAGCACATAAAATAAGAGGTTTGCCATTTGAGTGTCAAGACTACAAGAGACATATCATTCACCTTACCACGGTTTCTTTCTCCTAGTCTGAGTTCTAGCAATTTCCTGCTGAAAGCTGCAGGAATTGAAACACTTACTGAAATGCAGGTAAAGAATGTCTGCTACTTATCCTTCTCCACTAGTTTGGTTATGCAGTTAGAACTCTGACTGAAATTCATCTGGCAGGTCCACCCACCTATAAACTATAACCCCAGATCTTCTGGCAAATGTATACAGTTTACAGACTACTGAACCTTCGCAAAAAATGCTTAAAACATGGCTCCCTCCCACACTAATGATCTGACAAAGTGAATCTATTACTCTGTGAACTTCAAGAACTCCAACTTCACAAAAGAGAGCTTTACCCTACTTAAAGCTGCACAAATGTAAACATGTAAAAATAAATAAATGGAAAAGAAACCAACAACACAACACTATCATTTGTGTAGCTTCCTGTACCTTAAACATACCAAAGCTCCAACATCCCCAGTTTCAAAGTATACCAAAATATGAGGCTGCTCTACCTTTTTTTTTGCATCTGCTCTACCTCTTGAGTAAGGTGAATGAATACTTCAGCCAATACAAAACCACAACTCTTCTGTACTCAAACGGAGTACAGAAGAGTTGTGGTTTTCTATTGGGTGAAGTATCCAGAGTTAGAACATTCACGTACCATGATAAGACTGAAGGTGAAACATCTCTCATACAAAATACACAGTCATATTTTGCAGACATACAATTTATGATTACCAAATCAAAATTTTAAACACCCTCGCAAATGTGTTCACATAAAACATGTCATAGTTCCATGCTTTGAAAATGTAGTCCTTAGTAATATCCATGCCTCTCAATTTCTAGATGAGCAAATCAGGAACAAAAGGCCTTCAAATCAGGAAAAAACAAGGATATCTAATTAGATAAAACATCCATACTGAAGTCTGCATGTTAGTATTTTAAACAGCTACTGATCACAGACAGAACATTAATGAGAGAGAGAGAGAGAAAATAAACTGCAAAGAAAGGGGGGCAACGTAATTATATTAGCAGTGGGAGGCATTTTAAATTCAAATGACCAGCTGTTATGATAAAAACACAAAAAGACTAATGGAATACATTAATGCAGCATACTTGTAAAAGGGGCTAATATTTCACTTAAACAGCCACCAAGAATATCTAAGTAAAATGTTAAGTATGGTTCAATAGCACTTAAATACTACAAAAATATACACAAACAAAGGCTCGGGCAACACAAAAATGAAACCTACTTCGATAAAGGTTCATAGGTAAATAATAGGATAGCTGCCCTTGTGGGCCATTTTAAGCCTAGCCAGTCTCCCTTTTTGTGTTCAGAATAACCTATCCCACTTGGTTATAGATTAGCCTTACCCATCCCATGGTTGATAATTATATATTATCCCTAATGGGAATAAATGGGATCATACAATAGATAATTTGATGAGATTCATGAATGGGATAAAGCATTTAGGAGCTGCCTCTGTCCATTAGTAGTACAGGGGGCAGGCCAGGGGTACATTTTCTGTTTCCCATCCATAGGTCTAAGTTCTGCTTGAATATGGACAAGGATGAAGTTTGTTTTATGTGGATGGGGAGTCTGTTTCAGAAAAGCAGTATCCTCTGTGAGACATACCTGCCCCTCCAAACAATCCTGTTGATGTTGCAGAAGTGATTTAGATCCTTAGACTGAGCACTTCTGTTCTCATTTGACCTGCTGATGTGCAGTAAATCCATCAGTAATGAGTCGGAGGATGCCTTGCTCATAGGTTCATAGGAGGTTACTAGGCCATTGGCCTTTGGGCCTTTATACGCCTAACCATGCTATATCCTTGCTCCCTTATTGACCAAGTTGTATGGTCTATATTTGTAATGCAAATCTATGATTAGCACCAACTGCCCTTATCCAAGAGGGACAAAGGTGACACCCACAGGGCACATTTAAGGTCTACCATCCAGTTGTCTAAGTTATGCTTAAATAGGGTCATTGAGGAGTTCTGTTTTATGTGAAGTGGGAGTTTATTCCAGAGCAGTGGCAATCTCTGGGAAATATAGCTGTCTCTCCAGCATGTCCTGTTAATGTCGCAGGCTAGGTTAAGAACCCTAGAGCAAGCAAATCTTGTCCCATTTGATTTTCAGATGTGCAGCATTTCCATTAGGGCAGGGTCCCAGACTGCTCTGTAGGCCAGGCACAAGTTGCCTCTCAGCAGCTTATAAGATACAGAATACAGTGACAGGGCCTTCAGTCTGTCCATGTAGGTCATGTGTTGAAGGCCCTGAACTTTCTTGGTGAGAAACCTCTGAGGTCTCTCCAGCTGCTGCAGGTGTCTGATGAGGAACATACAGAAGGGAACGTTGTACTCTGTTAGTGGTGAGATGAGGGATGAGTACAGGGGAGTTATAACATCCATAGCTCTGGATACATTGCCCTTACATATGAGATGTCCAGCACAGAAGGCCTTCCTTATCACTGCAAACACACGATCAAAGTCAAGCTTGCTATCAACCTGTGTTTCCAACTGTCTCACCATAAGATTTGAGCTAAGGGGGTACTATTAATTTTGCAATTTGCAGGGACTTCCCCTTTGCCAAAAGGGATGATAACACAGTTTTTTGCATTTAGTTTCATTCCATGGCTTTGGCACCAATCATTTTCTAAACCCTTTTTGTAGTATGTCAGCATCATTGGGGGACTCAATGATTGCACCCAGTTTGCAGTCATTAGTGAATCTGGTAAGCCACAGGCCATCTATTTTTCTCCTGGACATCTGAGAAATAGATTCCAAACAGTAGGGGGCCCAACACAGATCCCTGTGGTACACCACTGGTAACTGGTCTGATGGTAGAGGTGGAATCCCCAACTTTGACTGTATGTCTTCGGTTGGTTAGCCAGTTGGCTACTCATTTAATGACATATGGGCGAGTTTCTCAATGATACCTGAGTAGGGAAATGTGTCAAAAGCCTTGGCTAGGTCAAGATAGGCTGTACTGCCTTCATGCAGGGCTTTGCTGACATTCTCAAAAAAGTGCACCAGTATTAACCAGTTTTAATAAGCATGATCTACCCTTAACAATGCCCGATTGGATCAGGTCAAGAATTCGAAGGTCACCTATGTTTTTGTTGATAAGGTCCTTGATGATATTCTCCATGCCAGACATAGGTCACTTCTTACCAATCTGTAGGATACCAAGTATAGAAAAAGGGCTCTGAGTCAGGCTATGTAGGGCATGTTGTTTAGTTCTTGTATCTTTTAGTAAAGTATCTCTGTAGGTGTTCCAGTTGTTGCATGTGTATGGTCAGATATATGCCAAAGGGGGTTTTATATTCAATGACTAGCCTAATGAGGGCTGAGTAAAGAGGGGCAATGAGAAATGCTAGATTTAGACACAATCCCTTTGTTTATAAACTGTGCAATATAGAGTGTGTCTTACAACAATGGACTCATGTTTTTCAAAAGGTAGGTTACTGACCACAAAAGTTTCCAAATCTCGAACAACTGGGTCACTCATGGGGGTGTACTGTCAATGTGGTAGTTCCTGACATAGATGACTTCCAATGGACACAATACTGTGTTTTTTTGGTACTTAGTTTCAATCCATGATTTAGGCACCAGTTATTTATTGGGACAAATCTTCCTGCAATTTTCTTATCAGTAAAAAAAAAATAAATGTCATGGCTACACACACCCAATAATGCAAAGCATTGTGGAACATGTGTGTCAGTTGAAAACACCACAGGTTTAAGTTAAACCCAAAGCTGATGACTTATGAGTTTTCATCTTTTTGTGACTATTCCATAAAATGCATCGATATGACATCACTATCTTTAAATTTTTTTAAAAAGCAATATGACTAACACATGATTCATCACCCTATAGTGGTGTAACACAAAAGGAAAGGGGAGATTTACAGACCAACTTAGAAATTAGGTACTGCTGCAGAATGCTAACCAAACAAATTATAAAAGCTGCATTTTAAAATAACAGAAATAAAAAAAAAATATGTACTCATCATAACATTCCATCTGTGTTGTCCATTGTCATTTTTCCTCAACTGTTGGGTTCAGATTTGATGCTTGGATATGACTTGGCCACTCTTCCAGATCATAGCATTCTTGAACTTTTGTGTTCCTCCCATTACCCACACTGCCCCACTAATCTAACATACCTCAGATCTAGTTTAATGCCCATATGACTAACAATGCAGTGGAAAATAAGAAAGAATGGAAGCTGGACCTCAAACAAAGAAGAGAGGTTCCTTCAATACTCTTCAATCTCTCTAGGAGTAGAACAAGGAGGGAGTAGGTGGGTGGAAAGTTGGTGAAGAATGAAAATGGACAAAACAGATGGAACACTATGGTGAGTACATAACGTTTTAACTTGATGTTGTCCATTTTCATTCATTCCTCAACTGTTGGGACAGAGAAACCAGCTACCTAAATCCCAGAAGGACTTTAAGGAAGGATGTTCTGGAGCACTGCCAAGCCAAAGGCTGCTCTTCCCCTAGAGACCAGATCCAGTTTGCAATGAGCAATAAAAGTATGAGGATTAGCCTAAGTTGCAGCTTTACAAATATCATCCAAGGAAGTTCTGGATAAAAAGGCTGACAAAGTTGCCACAGACCTGGTGGTGTGGATTTTGGGTGGTTTTGGCAAAGGTAAGCTCACTTTTTGATAAATAAAGGTAATACAATCGGTTAGCCGTTTGGCCAGAGTTACTTTAGATACTGGTTAGCCTAGTTTTGAATCAGAAAAGGAAGCAAACAATTGCTCAGACTTTCTTAAATCTTTAGTTTTGTGAAGGTAGAAATGTAATTGTCTGTGAACATCTAAACGTAACAAATACTCGCATTTGTTAGAAAACTTTGGAAAGAACACTGGAAGATTAATGATCTGATTAATATAAGACTCAGAAACCACCTTTGGTAAAAAGGAAGGATTAGTACATAGAGAAATGCTATCCTTGTGAAAACTAGATAAGGAGGCTTAGAAGACAATACTTGAAGTTTAGACTATTCTGGCAGATGTAATGGCAAATAAGAAAACAATTTTCCAGAACAAAAATTTTAGATCAGATTTAGGCTATGGTTCAAATGGAGGTTGAGTCAAGGCCTGAAGTATGATGTTTAAATCTGAAGGATCCTTTAAAGGAGGTCTAAGTAAAAAAAGTTCTCAGAAAGGCTTTGCAAAGTCTAGAGGAAGCTAAGTTAGAATTATTTACTTATAGGTTCATAGGTATTTACTAGGCTAACGACCACAAGGGCCTTTTTAAGCCTAGCCATGCATCCCAAACGTATGATAAGTTTTGATACCCTTGATAAAAGTAAGCACAGGCCCAAGAGATGAACCATTTACAAGTTACCTTTGTCCATTAGAGACATAGGTGCCAAACCAGGGATGAATTTCTGGTTTCCTATCCAATTGTCCAAGTTACACTTGAACTTGGTTAGGGAGGAATTCTGCTTCACATGGATGGGGAGCCTATTCCATAGCCACAGTAGTTTCTGAGATACATACCTACCTCTACAGCAGGTCCTATTTATATTACAAGCAAGGTTTTAAGTCCTTAGAACAGGTTTGTTTTGTGGATATGCAGGAGGTCCATCAGAGTAGAGTCTGACAATACCCTGTATGCCAGGCATAGACCTCTCCTCTAAAGGATGTAGCAGACAGAACACAGGGATAGGGATTTGAGGTGGTCTGATTTTACTTATGCCCTGTATTTTTTTAGTGAGGAACCTCTGTGGATGTTCCAATTGTTGGATATGCCTGGTTAGGTACATACCAAAGGGGGCACTGTACTCAATGATAGGTCTGATGAATGCCAAATACAGTGGAACAATGACTTCCTTTGACTCAGATGCCATACCTTGTTTACAGGTTGTGCAACATAGAATGATTTCCTCACCACTATAGACACATGATGATCAAAGCTAGATTACTATCCCTGACTACTGGGTCAACTCTAAGGAGTGTGTTGTTAATATGATAGCTACTGGGGATGGATGACTTCCCAAAAGATACAATAATGCATTTCTTGGCATTTAGTTTTAGTCCATGGCTTTGACACCAGTTGTTTGTCTGTGTCAACCCTTCCTGGAGAACATTTGTGTCAGTGGGAGATTCAATGACATCTCCTAATGTGCAATCATCTGCAAATTTAGTCAGTCAGAGACCACTGACACTGGCCTTGACTTCTGAGAAGTAAATGCCAAAAATGAGCGGCCCAAGGGCTGATCCCTGAGGGACCCCACTTGTGACTGGCCTCTTTGTAGAGGTGGACTCCCCAATTCTAACTTCCTGGGTCCTGTCTGTGAGCCAGTTGGCTATTCACTAGGTAACATACGGGTTTGCACCTAACCTCCTGAGTTTGGCAACAATGCCTGAGTGGGGTACTGTGTCAAATAGCTTGGCCAGGTCAAGGTAGGCAGTGTGTATGATTTTGCCCTCATCCATTGCTTTGGTGACCTTCTCAAAGAAGTCCACCAGGTTGGGTAGGCATGATCTGCCCTTGACGAAACCAAACTGGGTTGGGTCCAGTGTCTGGAGGTTTACTATATCTCTATTGATCATCTCCATGATAACTCTTTTCCAGAAGAAAGTTGGAAATGGCTGCCAATTGTATTCTAATAACTGAGGAACTAGCACCTTCATTGAAAATTGTGTCTAAAAAGTCAAGGACATTTGAAATCGGTGCGAGAAAGGGATCTAAATTTTTGCTTAGGGCCCAGACAATAAATCACTTCCATTTACTCTTGTAAATCTTTCTGGTGGAAGGTTTATGGGAAGATAAACTGTGATGGATGGGGGAGGACAGCCTGGACTGTCTAGCAATTAAGGGAACTGAAGAAATCATGTGGTCAACTTGAGGCCTGTTAAGTCTGGGTGAGTCATGCCTGTCAGATGAGAAAGGAGGTTTGGAACTGGATCCAGAATCCATGTTGGATGTAGAAGATGAGGGAAAAGGAAGATAAACCAAATCTGATGAGGCCAGTAAGGGATAATGAGGATTACAGAATTCACAGGCTGTGGTGGTGCTGCGGTATCTGCGGTGGTGGTGCTGCGGTAGCGCTGTCGCCTCACAGTAAGATGCTGTCTCGTTCAATTCTCAGCTAGAGCGTCTTCTGTCTGGAGACATGCGTGAATGGGCGTACCTTCGTTGATGGTTGTGTCTCAGGGCTGGCAACTCGACACGTAAAAATCTACTGCCAATCATTAGCGGACTGGAGTTCTGCTGTGGCGAGCCCTAACCGGGAAAAGTCGAAAGACACAACAACAACATCTGTAAACATTTTGGAGTGAGGAATAAGCCAAGCGTGAAAAAAGAGCATCTCTCAGGGACTCTCCTGGTGGGGGGAATCAGGGCAAAAATCCTGCTGCATTTACTGTTGAGAGGAGAGACAAACAGATTGCAGCATGGTTGGATTCTCTCCACTACATTGATACTGAGAAAGCACTTGTGAGGCATAAGAATGGACCTACTTAACTTGTCTGCAATCATGCTGAATTTCCCCAGGATGTGCATTGCTATCAAAAAGTGATTGGAAGAGAGTGCCCATTGCCATACTCTCACAGCTTCTTGAGAAAGCGGGCAAGATCTGGTACCACCCCCCCCCCCATTAGTTGATGTACCAGACTACTGACATACTGTCCATCTGGATCACAGTAATCCCAACTGGGAGAGTGTCTTGAAAGCCCTGCAATGCTAGGAGGACAACTCTCATCTCCAGAAAACTGATATGTGTCTTTGCCTCTTTGGGAGACCATGTGACTTGGACTGTCCTTCCCAGAAAATTCCCCCCCATCTGTGCTGAGAAGAGTATGTGGTTACTGTGGCCTTGATTTGAGAGAGAAAACAAACAGACTCCTTTGTGGAGTTGGTTGGAGTGGATCCACCACAGAAGGTTATTCTTGCATGCTTGAGTAATTATGACTGGCATGGATAATGGGTGTTGGAAAATGGACTAATGGCAAGTGTCCACTGA
This sequence comes from Protopterus annectens, assembly GCF_019279795.1. Taxonomy (NCBI): domain Eukaryota; kingdom Metazoa; phylum Chordata; order Ceratodontiformes; family Protopteridae; genus Protopterus; species Protopterus annectens. The sequence goes on from NC_056746.1 coordinate 535,092,962, forward strand.
AGGATTCACATGTGGAACATGGCAAGCTGTACAATGATGATTGCTGCTGCCATGGATCCCAAGGCTTGAAGTATCAAATGTGCTGGAAGGCAAGAATTTTGAATTATCTTCTTGACCTGGAATTGACTGGTTTCTGTTCGAGATAAAGGGAGATAAGCTATTTGGGTGGCTGTATTCAGATGAGCTCCAATGAATTTAAACTCTGAGTCAGTATGAGTTGAGATTTGTTATAACTGACTGATACTTCCAGAAGGGAGCACAGCCAACTAAGTAGTCCCTTGCTTGAATCAGTTGGTTTGGTTGGAGCAGTCAATGACAGTCATCTAGCTATGGAAACACTCAGCAGTCTCATGTGAGCTGCTATGACTGCCATGCATTTGGTGAACACCCTGGTGGCTGTGGTAAGACCAAAGGGCAGTGTCCTGAACTGATAATGACTGCCTCCCAGCCGGAAGCATAGGTATCTTCTGGAGCACCTGTTAATTTTGCTGTGATGGTGTGCATCTTGAAGGCCTCCAGTTGTTCTTGTGCAGAAATGGCAGAATGGACTGAAATGTGACCATCCAGAACTTTGTATAATGAACAGACTGCTGAGGATCCAAAATTGGTCTCAAGTCCCCTGTCTTTTGTGGCACCAAAAAAGAATCTTGAATAAGTTCTGGATCCTCTCTGGTCTGGGGGGACCTCTTGGATGACTCTTTTTTTTCCCTAGCAGCTTTTTTTATTTCCAGAGAAGCTGCTTCCCTTTGACTGGGTGGAACATCTGCAGTTTCTTCTTTGGAAATGCTGGAAGAGATTGGGAAAACAGTATAATATAACCTCTGAATATTATCTTCTGTACCCATAAATTTTTTGAGATGTCTAACCAGGCTTTCTGGTGCAGGGATAGATGACCCCCCAACTGCCTCCAGAGAAGGACAGTTGGGCGTCCATTCAGGAGTGCTGATTGGATCTGTCTGAGAAAGAATATCTAGATACCTGGTTATGTGGACCACTTCAGCCATGGAGATGGCATCCTCCATTTGAGTTCCCCGCATCTGCCTCTGGGGAAGTATCTCCATGTGATTCCTAAAAGGGATCCTGGGATTTCTTGAACCACATCTTTCTTCCACTTCACTGGTTCCTAAAAAATTACCTTTGAGGAGACGAAAAATGTAACCTCACAGCAGACAGGGTCTTTAAACGGTACCACAAAAATCACGGAAGCACATCTAGACATGTCTCCTAATGGAATTGCTTGAACCCGACACCTGTGAGGTACCTTCCTCAGCATGGGGGATTAACCTCATGGATGAATTAGATATTGACTGAAGGGTAACCAGCTGCAAGGAAATGTAATTCCCTTCCTTGGAGGGCACAGATCCCCAAAACAGATTTGGTAATCTCCTTGATAAAATCTCTCTGAAGTCTGGTAAAATATGCCAAATAATTCAGTGACCTTAAAGAGAATATTGCTGATACATAGACATGCTTCCCAAATCTGCTCAGTACCCTAGACTCCCTGTTAGTGGGGGGTGGGGGGACAGAGTAATTCTGTTCCACTAGTTCCTTTGGGTCCTTTTTCATGATTGCCACAACAGCCACGGCATTAACCTTCACTCCTTTACTCTAGTGTAAATGGTCTTTTGGAGGTGCAAGGATATTGTGTGGTCTCTTGAGAATATACTTGACAGTGTCCAGTTCCTTCCACACCTGCTGAGAGACCAGATCTACAAGCTCATCAGCAGGGGTAGTCACCCAGGAGGTACATGGGCCAGATGCAAAAGCTTCCAGAAACACTGATTTCTCTTGGGAAGGTTTATCAGGAGACCAACCATCTCTTTGTTTAAGGAGTTCCAAGATATCTCCAAATGAGACATCATCAGGGGGTTATCTGGGGGACCCTTCTCCTTCATCAAGGTCAGTGTCTTCAGTGACAGACTCTTGTGGGGGGTCTAAGTGCCTTCTCTTGCAGTTTTTTTTCAGAGGGACTTCCTCTGTGGGATGCTCCAGGGAAGTACTGGAAGAGATAACAATACCCTGATGAGTGGGCTGGAGGCTAGCTTGGACTGGCTGTCCCTGTGGAAGGGATGAGCAAGGCTCATGACACAAAACTAAATGAGATGAAGTCTGATCCAAAGAGGACAGGGTTGTCTGTTCTCCAGGCACAGGAAAGACTCTCTCCATTACCTCTAAAGTGGAGTGCCTAGGGAAGCAAAAACTGACAGACCCAATAATGGACCCTCTAGGATCATTGGCTCCTGATGTCCCAAAGTCACCCCACCTGAAGTAGGAGTCAGAACTGAGCTGTCTACTAAACACCGAGGCTCCGAGGGGAAGAGATGGCTCTGACAGCATCAAAGTCAATTCCAAAACCCTGGAGCTGGCACTGACGCTTCAGTTGCAAGGTACTCGGTGCCAGTCAACTCAGAGAGAAACCACTGGAGTCGAAGAAACAATGATCTTCGTATCCGAGGAAGACGGTCCCAAGGATTTCAGATCCGATGGCTCCAAAAAGGTAGGATGGATTGGAGAAGGAGAAATCAAAGGTTTTGTGGCTCTGTGGATGCTCTCAAGACACAATGGGGTTGGAGCTGAAAGGAACCCCATTTGAATCATCGTCCTGAGGAACTTCCTCATCACTGTATCTACATACACTGCAGATAGGCACCAGGAGGATCAAAGAGACAAAGCTGTTGAAAAGGGCCTAGAATGTCTTCTGGGCAACTGTTCAAGGAATGGAGATGTAACCTGGAAGGGCTAGGCTCCAAAAGCAAAGGAGGAATATGGATCCAAGGGGATCTTTCAATTCTTTTCTTCTGATCCAAAGTGGTCAGATCTGACTTTTTCAAAAGTTTAGCTGGTGGCTCCAATGAAGGAACCAAAGTTGAATTTGAGGTGGAAGGATGATCAGGAGACTTTTACGTGAATTCTTGTCCTTTGTAACAGAGTCACCCTTTCTGTCTTGTTTTTAGAGGTTTGAGGCCCAGCAACCCGAGTAGAGTGTTTGGAAAAAAGAAGACCTGTTAGGATAAGCTTATTCATCTTGTCAATCAAAGCTCTGGAATTAAAGCCTCCACAAATATCACAATCTACCTCTAGGTGTTCTGGACCTAAACAGTAAGCACATTTTGTATAGGCATCAGAGTTCAAAATCTTGTGCCAACAAGAGACACATTTTTTGAAAATGGAAGGTTTGCCTGACATTTTTTAAAGCAGTAATGAAACTTTAACAATAGTCAACTACAGCCAAGAAGGTATAACTAGAAAAGATAGGCAAGTTTTTTTTTTTTTTTTACAAAGGGAAATAAAAGAAAGGAAAAGACTACCAACAATGATATTAAGGAGTACTATAAAAAGTACAAGAAGGGGAAAGGAAAACTACCAACAACAGTACTGAGAGGTACTCAAGGAGTATGAAAAAAGTCCATTAAGCAGAGAAAAAGGAATGTAAAATAAAAATGGGACAAGGGAGGTATAGAAGAACAACTATAAGTGTGGAAGAAGCTAAAAGTAATTAAATGCACTAAAATGACAAACTATTGACTAAACAACTCCTGAAGCTCGACAGATCATAATCATCTGTTCACAATGGTGACAAATGGGACGTGAGGTATGTTAGGTTATTGGGGTATTATGGGTAAAGGGAGGAGCTCGAGAGCTCAAGAATTCTATGATCTGGAAGAAGCAGCCATGTCAGATCTCAGGATCAGATCCAAACCCGATAGCTGAGGAATGAATGAATGTACAACATCAGAACATAGTTTACTATCTATATAAAACAGTATAATAAACTCCATCCATTTATGGCTTCTGAATATGACAAACAAGACAAAGCTGCTTTTCACAGATCCATTACAAAAAAATAGTGTAGAGAAACAAACGTACATGTGTCTGTAAAGGATACAAAGAGAGAAATTCATTCTGCCAGTAGCAGTGGCACATTCTCTCACTGTCACCTCACCCACCTACTGAAGAGTTTGACTCATGACTGCACTCTTCCTTCCTTTTTATGAAACACAACCCCACAAGCACAGACTATTCTCAGCAAATATGACTGGAATCTACTCACATAAGACACCCAAGGTATACAATTGTAATATCAAAGCTACTCCTTTAAATGATCTTGATTCAGCAAAACAAACAACAAAGTATTAGTTTAAGGGTGTGCACAGTTATGCAACCAGCTTACTGCATGTTTTTTATTTTTTAAATTTGTCCCCTAACAGATTTGTTTTTTAATTGAATTGTACCGGTTATAGGTCACATTAAAGGTGGGAAAAGTTTTGAAATGATTTATTGTGGTCTCATTTTTTTATATCACAAAAACCTGACATTTTAACAGGGGTGCGTACACTTTTTATATCCACTGTATGCAATGTTGGACTAATGATAATTACAAAGTAAGAAAAGACAATGTATAATATATGTAATTGGAAAAATTTTAATATGGTTTGTTTTGTGTTAATATATGTTTGCCTATGTCTTAAGTGATAATTTAATAAACATGTTTTAAAAAAACACAATATTAAAAACCAACATACAATTGCATATTATGTTCTTCAAAAAATAAATGTCTTCAGCTAACCATCCATCCATCCATGCATTAACTAAAAACTATAAATCAAATCTGATGTAACAACAGTGCTATACATACCATCCTGCTAATAATGTGTAATGAGTAGAGCAGCACAGACAAGCTATGCATTTCAGGTTATTAATAATATGAAGATGGTTGCAAAATACCGTTCCCTCTATAAATGTACTTAACTCCATCATAACCTTGCGTATACATGAACTTTAGACAAGCATTCTTTGCAAAATATAATGTAAACTCTTTTCCCATCTAAACATGCTGGAAGTTGGCAGTCATTCCTTCTTTTCTCTTGTGCTTATTAACTATGCCAGTATCCAATATGCCCCTGATCTACTCCCCTGATTTTTTTTAAGGGGTTCAGAAAAGTAATTTAAAAAAATGTGTGTGCGCATGTGTGTATGTATGTGTGTGTGTCTGTGTGTGTGTGTGTGTGTGTGTGTGTGTGTGCGTGTGTGTGTATATATATATATATATATATATATATATATATATATATATATATATATATATATATATATATATGGATCTACTTCACAATGCCAACATTTCAGAATGCCGACACCATATGACCGACATCCGAAATCTCAACATTGTAAGTAGACCATTTAAAAGGAAAATAAAATTTCCTTTCAACTGCTAACAGGGGGGCTCCGCCCCCTCCCCCGTAACTTTAATATACCAACTCCGAGATCGAACTACAATGCAGGAATGGAAATCTTTCCATTCCACACTATAGTGAGATGGTGGTTCCGCATTGTCGGCATTCCGAATGTCGATCATATGGTGTCGGCATTCTGGAGTGTCGGCAATGTCAGGTAGACCCATATATATATATATATATATATATATATATATATATATATATATATATATATACACACACACACACGTGGGTGTACCTCAGAGTATCGAAACACCACATTGTTGAAGACAATATTATCGAGATGACATTGCTGAATCCTTATAACATCGGATACCCGTAACTGCAAAACCTAACCCCAAGAAGGGTTAGGCTTGACCCACTTGGCCACCATGGTAAACCTTTCCCTGTCCCCACTGTACTGCGATCTTGGAGTAGGTATATTCAGTTGGGGGGGGGGGGCTGTGGGTTGCTGTGTTGTTTGTTTTTTTTTTACCTGGTGGTGAAATGGTTTTCTTCCTGGAGTTAGGTTTTGCAGTTCCAGGTGTTCGATGTTATGAAGATTTGGCTATGTAGTATCGATAAAATGGTCTTCAACGATGTGGTGTTTCGATATTTTGAAGTAGACCCATATATATATATATATATATATATATATATATATATATATATATATATATATAAAAAATACACACACACGTGTTGGAAACATGAGACACTGAGTACACTAGATATTATATACTAAACTTGCTCCATCTCGACACTGAGTACACTAGATATTATATACTAAACTTGCTCCATCTCTCTCCCTCTCTATCTGTCTCTATCTAAAAGTAAATTCCAAAAGACCTGATTGGTTGGTATTTGAGGTGGAAAAAGCATCCAGGGTATGCAGTCTGTGCTCCCCTGAATGAAATGTTGTGGATATAAAACAATGTGAAGTACAATCTAAAGAGCCAAGCTGGAGTAGGCTGCCAGCCTCCCACCCCCAAAACAAATATGCTGGCATACATTTGGCTGGTGGATGGCTGTCTGTCTCCCTGAAGAAGCGGTAATCACAACTTTCTGGACAACTGGGTGCAGAAACAGAGATTTGGGGTTGGCAGTATGCAAACTGGGATGCAAGAGAGCACACCAATTTGCAGTTTAAACTGATATGGCCCAACCAAATCAGGAGACTTGAGAGCCTTTGTAATATAAGAAGCAGCATTAAAATACAGTTACAGCAGTTAGTCAGCATAGCATAAAGTCTTAGAGATGGTTCTTGAAGTAGGTCATATATAAAGAATGTGGACCAACTGCAAATACTACCTTTAAGAAGTAATACTATACCAAGACACCACCACTGCCTTACATAGTTCATGCTGCACATCATTCAAATAAGCCTGTACCGGGGCACTGAGGTATAGAGCCTTGACCATCTCAGGATACTCAAGTTCAGCTAGTGGCTCAGGCACTTGATAATGCAGTCAGGAAGGATGAGCATGTTCATCCTGGGAGGTGGGTAAGCATGACAGAAAACCACTTCTACATCCCTGGACAATCTGAGTTGTAATTGGGGGCTGAACTAGAGCTTGTGCATGGGCTTGGGGGTGTCACCTTCCCTGGGTTGGGGGCAGGGATTTTATTTATTCACTTTGGTAACCAGGGTACAGCACTGATTCAAATGGACCTACGAATCCCCCAACAGTCACACCTCACGGCCTGTATAACCTTAGACTTCCAATGGAATTAAGTCAGTACTGCCTAACAAGCAGCACTTCGGTCCCACCACTAACTAAAAGACCAGTACACCACTGACCATATACTTTACAGAGAGAGTGTATGAGGCAGTGACTGGACTAAGGCTGGTCTGCTTCCCATGGAACAGTGGAGCCATGTCATAGTATGAGACTATGGAGTTGGAGAGGGACTTGTGAAAGCAGCATACCACTACTGGAAAATCAGTCTAATTGTGAAAACGGTACAGAACTATACATCATAATAGGATTTTATGCCATTTTTAAATGGAATTTTTGATTTAAATGATTCTTTGGAATCAATTACCCTCTAAGGCCATTACATTACTTAACAGGTTGAGCATTACGTAAGCGCAGCCTAACCATTTTCTCCAGTTGTTTTCAAGCTCACAAAACAGGTTATTAATGCAGAAGGCAACAGAACTGCAGCACAGGTTACCAATGAAGAAGGCAACAAAGATGTGAAGAGAACAGACATGCAGGAATTACACAGAAAGAACAATTTCTCAAAAATGACAAATACTTTAGAACAACTAGAAAGAATATGAAAGAATAGCCTTTTGAGCTATTCGAGCTAAGCTAACTCACCAAGCAGTAGTAGTAAGAAATATTTGTAAATTAAACACCAAACAGTAGTAAAAAAAGATCTTGTTGTGATCAAAATTTCTTTACTTTTGTGAATAAAACAGCTTCACATTCTTTGTACCAAAACAACAAAACTTCTTGTTGTGATTAAAAATAGCTTCACTTCTTAGTAGCAAAACAACAAATCTTTATTGGGTGAAACATATATATCAGGAGATAAGCGCTGTGCTTATGTTAAGAAACAAGAAAAAAATCTTGTGCTTATACATATTTCAGAAACAAAGAAAAAAATCAACATTCTATTTAATTCTATAGAAACATAAACATATAATTGTGATTGGTTAAAACTTAAATATCTCAACATGTATATTAACGTATAGGTGGTTTTACTATTCTAATGGTTATCTTGCTTCCAGGTTCTGTGTGATTGAATGGAGTTGTTTGCAGTCAGAAAATTCAGCAGTAAAACTTGAATGAGAGCACTTTGAAAAACTGGTGTGCTATAAGACCTATAAATGCACCCATGAGGATACAGTAATTGGGGTCTTTATAGATACATAAATGTGTACCATTAGGTGTTAACCATCTAATCAGCTATGTAGGCTTCTTCTTCTTTTGGCTTTTCCCGGTTAGGGGTCGCCACAGCGGATCATCTGTCCGCTCATGATTGGCAGTGGAGTTTTACGGTGTCGAGTTGCCAGCCCGGTGCCCAACCTTCCACAGAAGGCATACACATGCACACACTCACACCTAGGGCCAATTTAGAGTGTCCAATCCACCTACTGCATGTCTTTGGGATGTGGGAGGAAACCGGAGCACCTGGAGGAAACCCATGCGACCACAGGGAGGACATGCAGACTCTGCACAGAAGGCACCCCAGCCGAGAATTGAACCGGAGAACCTCTTGCTGTGAGGCGACAAAGCTAACCACTGCACCATAGTGGCCACCCCTAATCAGCTATGTAGGCTAACTTGTTTAAAACACTACACTATCCATTGTCTGTGTGACTGGATAAAGAAAAAGTATGCAGGAAATCAGTAAGTAAAATTTGAGTTGGTGACAAATTGAAATGTTAGTCTGCTATGGGTCTTATAACAAACACCGGTGAGGACTTCATAATTTGGGAATGTTTGTTTGGCATTTTTTTAACAGAAAAAATGTTCCAGAAGGGAAACTCTAATAATATACAAAAAAGTAAGTATGAATGACTTCTTGACTTCTCAAGGCAAACCTGAGATCCCAAGAAGCAGCCACCTGCCTTCTAGGTGAGTGAATATATAAAACCCCTTTCAAGAACTGCTTCACTTAAGACAGGGCAGCAGAAAGGCAGAGATGCATTGGCAGACCAACAAAGATTGTACAGAGATAAATATTGGCATAACTGTAAGAAATGCTAGAGGATAATAAGTCACTCACATACTGTAGAACCACAGGTGTCTGGACCTGACAAATGTCTTGGTTCTTACTCTCACACCAACTAGAAAATCTTTTCCACTTAGCAAATGTGACTTTCTAGCAGCAGGTTTCTTTGCCTCCTTTAATATCTGCTGCACATCCTCATAAAACACGGGTCTAAACAGTACTAAAATTCTATGAATCCAGCAGTGAGTGAAAGAAACTGAAGGTTAGGGTATATTAAAGAACCCCAGTTTGGTCTGTGTACGTTCATTCTGAAAGGAAGTTTTGAATAACTGCTCTTGGCCATTTTCAAAAGAATGGAGAACCAAGGCTGCCTGAGCCAAAAGGGGGTCACCACAATTGCTCTTGGCCATTTTCAAAAGAATGGAGAACCAAGGTTGCCTGAGCCAAAAGGGGGTCACCAGAATTATTCTTGGACAGTCCTTCTAAATCTTTAGAAGAATCCTGGTTATCACAGGAAAAAGAGAAAAGGTACACAGAAACATTCCAGTCCATGGGAATGAAAAAGCATCTGTCTTTCAGGCTTTTGTGCAAGGAATCCAGGAGTACAGCTTCTTTAACTGTCAGTTGTGACTGGAGGCAAACAGATATATTTGAGGTGTTCCCACAGTTCCATCAATTCCTGAAAGACCCCTGGTTTCAAGTTTCATTAGTGGGGATGTGCCCTGCTCAGTTTGTCTGCAATAATATTCTGCTCTGACAGAATGTAAATAACCAGTAGGGATAGATTGTGCCGAATTACTAGTTCTCAGGCAGTAGTCTGCAAAATGAAAGGATCTGGTTCTCTCTGTCCACCCACCCCACCATATTTGTTTATGTAGCACCTCACTGTGGTGGTGTCAGTAATTACTAGTACAGGGCCTGGAACCCAAAGAATATTTTACAGACCTGAAAGCATTTATTACAGCGATCATTTCTTTGACAGTTTGTATTTCTGTCTGTCTGTCCTGCTTCTTCAGCAGACCCTAAACATTCACTCCCTTGGATACAGCTTCTCAAGCAAAGTCAGGGGCATCTGTAGTTACAGATGGAGTATTAGCTGGAAGGGAAAAGAGAAACTACATTTTGCATCTAGGAAGCAGAGAAATACATTTATAATACTGCACTTAAAGCAATCTATTCATTAAATCACTTTGTGTGGTTCTTGTCATCTTTTCTGAATTTTATTGTTTTGTCTGAATCAGAAATTGCAGATATTAAATGAAGGCATTTGACTGTTGGTTTGCAACAGTTTTGTTTTCCATTTTACTGCTGGCGTTGATTTTTTCAGTAGCCTGTGTGCTGTGCCTAGATATTTAACCCAGTTTTGAGTGGGATCTCTCATTTTTCTGTATTTTACTGTTTCCTCTCTGAATTTGAAGCTACAGTTACTAATTTAATTGATTTTACAGTTTAAATTGTTTTTTTCTGTTTAAGTGGATTAATCATTATTGTTGCATTGAACTGCTGTGCTTTTAATCACTTTTCAAACTTAGAACAGTCAGTTTTGGCCAGCTGTGTGAGTTATCTAGTGCTGGGTCAATAAATCTGATGAGAGTGATTGTAGGTCTGGTGTTATTATTTTGGGGGCCCTCAGCAAGTGTCACTCTGGAGGCCTCCTGGACATTTCCAGTCTAAGTATCATCCTCTTATTGCCACCCCTCTTAATCATCCTTTTAGTTAATGCTACAGAGTTTTAGGAGTGGTATACACAGAGGAAACTGTAAGTACAATGTTCTCACATTAAGACAGGCCTATGTACCACACTGTGTTGGCTCATCTCAGAGAGGAACATTCACAATGACTGCCTTGCAATAATGACATATTACAACAATCCAGTGTACAAGGTTGGCCTTAACTGAAACAGTGCCCTAGGTAAAGGGCTCCTTGTCATCACTTACTGCCAACTGTGATCCCCCCCCCCGCACACATCCTCTAGTGCTCCCCTGCTCCCCCCCACCCACTTGGGTTACCTACATCCTCCACATTACTTTTCATCATTTTTTTCACTTTTCATCTTTTTATGGCTTTCTACAGGTGACGTGCATTTTAATTTTATTTTTACAACCTTTTCATCCAGTGATGGCTTAAACAAAAATAGTGATTAAGGAAAGAAATTCAGTGAGGCTTTTAAACGTTACTTTTCCACTGCATCCTTTCAACACACCTTTCTTGGTCAAGACAGCACAATAATAATTATGTAGGAAATAAGTCAATTAAGCCAGGGGTCTGGAGGCCATAAGGTTATAGATGCTATGAGCTACTTTTTAGAAAATATTTGCCTGCCTACAACCCCCCCCCCCCCTTTCAAAAAAAAAGGCAGCCACTGTCTGAGCATCTCTCTGGTGTTTTATTGTGATGAAAACAAAAGTTCAAATGGCCACAATCTTGAATTTCAAGTGACTGCTGTCATATACATACAGAGCACACCTCTACAGTAATCACTCCTACCTCACAAAGGCAGGCATCTGTATAAATGCCTGATGTGTAATTGTGAGGAAAGTGAAAAAAAAATAATAATCACAGTTATATATTCCAACTTGTTGTACCTATGCAGTACACTTGTCTTACACAAGCTATAATGACATTTTGTGCACACCTCTGATGTTTCTGACAAAAGTTAAAGAAACAATGACCACATTGCCCCAAGACCTAGCACATGCTTTGTGACCTTCAGTGCCCATCTCAAAGGTTTCTGAGGAAAGTTAAATAAATACTGACCACAATGTCCACAGCCCCTACACCTGCAATAATGACCTCATATGCACACCTCTGAGTTTTATGAGAAAAGTTAAAGAAATAATGCACACTGTTCTGAGGCCTAGCCATGCTTAGTGAAAACAATGACCACAATGTCCCCAACACACTACAATAACCTTCTGTGCACTCCTGTGAGCAGGGCTGTTTTTTTAGAATAGGTGGGGTTGAGGACACAGGCAACCATTAAGTCCATGTCAAAATCCATTTAAACAGTCTGGGGTGTGAAGGCCACATGTCCTCCAGAAGCTCTACAAGTCTGAATGATTTGTAATGCATTTTACTCATTATTTCTGAATGATAATTACTTGTTAAATGTTTTTATTTTACTGCTGCCCAGCATTGTGTATGTCCACATATAAAAATCAGTGATATTTTTTTGCGCACGCACATCCACCCACCTTGCATGTTCACCTATAGGAAAACTGTAGGAATTTCAATTCATCTACTACATGCCTTTGAGGTGCTTGGGGAATTCTGAGCATGTGGATAATGACACAGAGACAGGAAAGGCATGTGCATTATACATAGAAAAAAGCACTGTGCAATGGCAATGATAATTTTTCACAGACATCATCTTCCTACTAAACCACCAAAGACAGCTGCCTATCATGTGAAATGTCTATGCTTTTGATGGTAAGTGAAAGAAATTATAGGTTCATAGGTTGGTACTGGGCTATCTGCCCGAAGGCATATATTAGCCCAGCCACGTTGTGCGGTATTCACTGCCCCTTTAGTAGTTCCCTAGACCCTTGTACTAGCAGCTAGTACCCTTGGCCCCTATCTAATAGTGCTGTTGGTGTGATCCCCGGTATGAACTTTCTGTTACCCATCCACTCATCAAGGTTCCTCTTGAAGAGTGATAGTGAGGGGCTCTGTCTTATGTAGATCGGGACCCTGTTCCATAGTAAGGGAAGTCTCTGCGAAGGGAATCTATCCCTACAGCATGTTCTATTCATTATTGTGTTGAGGTTTATATCCCTAGAGTGTGTAGATTTGGTTTTGCTAAGATGGAGCATGTTCAACAATTCTGGGTTGGACATGGCTCTGTACGTTAGACAGAGATCGCCTCTGAGAAAGCAGTATGCAACAGAGAACAGTCTTAGCTTTTTCAATCATGCTGCATATGGCAACTGTTTGAGGCCAGTAATCCTCTTGGTTAGGTACCTCTGTGGTCTCTCCAGCTGCTGGAGATGTCTAGCCAGGTACATTCCAATTGGTGCATTGTTCTTAATAATGGGTCTGATGAGGGAAGAGTAGAGGGGTACCATTACATCCTTAGATCTTGATGCGAACACTTTCGTGATCAGATGGGTCACATAGAAGGATTTTCTAACCACTTTGGCAACATGGTTATCAAAGGAAAGCTGACTATCTACGTGGGTCCCTAGATCCCTTATTTCTTCTTCAGATTTCAGGGGATTACCTCCTATGTTGTAGTTTGCGGGTACTCTGTTTTTTCCAAAGGGGATTACTACGCATTTTTTTGCATTTAGCTTGAGACCATGGCTTTGACACCATGCATCAGTCTCATTTAGGCCCTTCTGGAGGATCTCCATGTTGGCCGGAGACTCTGTTATAGCACCCAGTTTGCAGTCATCCACAAACTTAGTCAGCCACAGCCCTTCCGTGCTTGCCTGTACTTCTGAGAAGTATATGCCAAACAGGAGGGGCCCCAGGACAGAGCCCTGAGGCACACCACTCGTTACTGGTCTGGATTCGGACATAGATCCCGCTACTCTTACTTTATGGGATCTGTCTGAGAGCCAGTTTGCGATCCATCTTGTGATGTAAGGGTTTATGCCCAGGCTGGTGAGCTTATCAATAATACCTGAATGGGGAATGGTGTCAAATGCTTTAGCAAGGTCAAGGTAAGCCGTGTGTACCTCCTTTCCCTTATCTATAGCCTGAGTAACTGTCTCAAAGAAATCCACCAAGTTCAGGAAGCATGATCTGCCCTTGACGAAGCTGAACTGTGTGGGGTCCAGCGACTGGAGGTTCCCAATCTCTCCATTTATGAGTTCCATAATGATTCGCTCCATAGCCTTACAGATCAGACTGGTCAGGCTTATTGGTCAGTAGTTCCCAGGGTCAGTTGTAGCCCCACCCTTGTGTAGCAGAACCACCGTTGCCGTGCGCCATTCTATGGGCACATATCCTGTGGAGAGGCTGAGACTGAACAGGGTATTAAGATGCGGGGTTAATTCCTTTTGGAGCTTGCGTATGACACAGCCTGGGACACCATCTGGTCCCATGGAGGCAGTGTTTTTAGCTTTAGATTGAGCCTTGTTAACCAACGTATCAGTAATAATTGGACTTACACAATCCCCTGGAATGGTAATAGGCCCTGTAAGTGGTGGGGGGGGGGGGGGGGAGAGAAATTTGCACTGAACCTGTCAGCCAAGATGGTCAACTTGTCATTCTTAAAATACTCTGCAACCACTTCTCTTTTACATACAAGCATAACAGAAGTGTTAACAATGTTTGTGATAGAAAGTGAAAGAAATTACTGCAAGCATGTTACTCTTGCATTCAGACCTCCACACCTACACATAAGTATAAGCCACAGTAATACTAATTTTACAGTGATTTCAGTAAATAACAGTACATGTGCAACTCTAATACTGCCACACAAAATAATGACTGCTGTTTAGCAGTTCTCAGGAGTAATGCATACTTGTCACCGTTCCCGATTTCACAGAATGCCACTGATTTTACCAAATAATTTTTGCCCTGTCTCCTGTAAAAATGTTGATTTGCTGGTAAATTGTTCATGATTACAGTCAGTCAATAATGCCACACATTAGAGTTTCATGCTCCTTATTGTCCAAAAAAATGCATGTTAATGCAAAACATGTTATTTATTAACCTTTTTAAAATTAATTAGAGTAATATTTAAAGTATTCCTGATTTTGAACATTTATTCTGCCACTAATTCTGGCTTTGCCCAGAATTCTTGAATAAAACCTTGAGAGCCATAACATTTGGTGCCCTGCCAGTATTTATAAAACTCCTGGAAAGAAAAAAAAAACACCAATTAATATTGGGAGCTACTGCCCTTCTTAAAATCCCAGGTAAGCACTGAGATTGGTCAGTCTGGAATGTTGATCTCTAGTGCTCCCCTCACTTTTGTTCAGTCACTGATTACCAGCTTTATCCTAAACAGGGTTACATCATACCTGTGGGATGGAAGGGGAGGCATAGTTCTGTAATAAGGCGATCGCTACAATGGAGCAATCAGCTTAATAGAGTTAAATGCATTTTTTTTTGGCTCCTCACTTGAAGAGCTGAGGGGATGAGATATTGATTTATAGTACTGGCACAGGGTACTGGTTGTGCCAGCTACGCTTCTGGGTGGGGTGTCATGGTGTATCAAACACCCCTGTTCTTGTGTGAGTAGATCTAGTCTGTGAGGAAGCTTGTGGTAATTGTCTCTTGCCATTTTCCAAAAGAAAGGAAAACCATGGTTGCCTAGGCCAGAAGGAAGTCACCACAGTGACACTGAGGGATTCCTTCTGTATCTTCAGAAGACCCTGGAAAGGGTGGAAAAGCATACAGGAATATTCCCGCCCAAGGAAAATAATAGGCATCTGTCTTCCAGGCCTTCTTGCATGGAGTCTTGGAGCGGAATCTTACCAGCTGATTGTTCGGACAGGATGCAAACAGGTCTGCTTGAGGAACACACAGATGGATCAAATCTTGGAAGACCTCTTGACCTAGTTTCCATTCGTGAAGGTCTGTCCCTGTCCTGCTCAGCTTGTCACACACACACAATGTTGCTCTGAGAGAATGTAGGATGCCTGCAGAATGAGAATGTGCTGTGAAGCTATATCCTGAGCTAACAGGGCTAGTTTTCAAAGGGGGTGCGACCTGGCTCCTACTTGTTTGTTGATATATCACATGACTGTGGTACTGTCTATAATAACCTGAAGAGGTTCTGAGAACCACAGATGATTCAGATAGTTGAATGCCTTGATCAGGGCAAGCATCTCTTTTATATTTATGTACTTGTGACTGTCTTTGGTGTCCCCCACACCTTGCACTTTTTTCACTCCTGAAACTGCTCCTCAAACAAAGTCTAAGATGTCTATAGTAACAGACTGCTTTGGAGCTGAGAGAGAGAAGGGGAGAGCTGTATTTTGGGTTATTTGTTGTCTCCACAAAGTGATTTTTCTACTGACAAATCCCAGCATTATGATTTGTAAAGACAATGGGTACTAGAGAGGTAATCTCTGCAAGAATACCTCTCCAAATTATGGCTCTGTATTTGCTCAAATAATTGTTCCAGCATTACACAAAACTAAAAACCTCTTTTAACAACTTTAACACTTTGAAATACCATTCTATCGTCACACAATTTAACTCTTCTCTCTCTCACGTTTATGCATCTTCAGCTACAAGATGAAATTTAAAGAAAAGACTGCCTAATTTTACTTGTACATCAACATATATATATTGTACCTGGATACAAACCATTGTTATTTTTGTATTTTTTATAATGCTGCTTACTAGTAACGTGACTCTGTTAACGGTTGTTATGCAACTTTATCTCATCAATGTACATGCAATATGTGCAGCTTTTCTCACTGGGCCTTCACTGAAAATGGGCACCCCTATGCCCATTGGACTACCCTAGAAAACAAATGCAAATAAATAATAAATAAATACATTATTGATGGAACCAATGGGACTTTAGATACTATTATATATTTCTCATGGCGAGTCTTGCCGGGGGTAATCATGAGAATCACAGATGCCATTAGACCCAAAATCTCGAGGTATTCCCTCACAGTGACCACAGTCTTAGTGGAAACTATCAGGAATAAATCTATTTTTTTTTTCCTGTGGAGGAAAAGCTCTTTGAACTGAGGTGTCTATCTGACACTCCAGGAACACAAGTCAAAGAAGAAAAGGAGTCAAAAAGGACTTTTGGAAATTTTCTTGAAATCCCAGCTTGTGTAAGACATCTCACACCCAAGACAGCGAGATTCCTGATGCTTTGAAAAAGACTACAATGATAACCAGTTTATCTAAATATGGAAAAATGAGGATACCCTGTAGCCTGCAGTGAACTATAACTGGGGCCAGACACTTTGTGAACACGCTTGGTGCAGTGGATAGCCCAAAGGGTAAGACAAAGAACTAATAATGTGATCCACACACACACAAAACCTTAATAAAAACCTGAAGTCTGAATGAATAGGGATGTGATAATCATCTTTCAACTCTAGTGTTACCAGGACACTTGAATGAGGAAGAAGTGGTAACAGATTTTGAAGTGATATCATTTTGAACTTGGACACTATCACAAACACATTTAGGAAAGAAAGATCCGGAACTGGTCTTCAAGCACTTTTTTTTGTTTCTTTGGCACTAAAACATCCTTGAATAAAAGACTTTCCCACCTAGGAAGGAGAAACTGGTTCCATCACTCCCTGGGGACAGTATGTGATGAAGGACAGCTGGAAATAAAAGAGTCTGGTCTGGTGGATAAGAAATTACCCCATGGAAAAGGGGAATTTCCTCCATCTGCCATCTGCAACACAGATGAATTATCTTCAGAACCCATTTGTCTGCAACTACATGTTGCCAAAGAGAAAAGTGGAGATTAAGACTTTCTCTTTAAGGGAAGGGGGGCCACGGTGTCTGGGGGATATAAGGTTCCTTAAACAGTCATTCTGACTTTTTGGACTGTACTTGGTTTTGGGGTTTCCTGACATCTTTTTTGGATCCCCCATTGCCATTGTTTACCTCCACTTTGTTGGGACTATGTATTTAGTTTTTTACTCTGGAAATTTAGATACAATGCCGCGGTGGTACGGCGGTAGCATTGTTACCTCACAGCAAGAGGTTCTCCCGTTCGATTCTCGGCGTGGCCTGAGTGCCTTCTGTGTGGAGTCTGCATGTCCTCCCCGTGGTTGGGTAGCGTTTGAAAGACATGCGTGCATAAATGGGCATGCCTTAGTTGAAGGTTGGGCGTCAAGCTGGCACCTCGGCGTTTCATAAAAATTTACTGCCAATCATTAGTGGACCGGAGTTCCGCTGTGGCGACCCCTTAACGGGAAAAAGCCGAAAGACAAACTCTGGAAATTTAGATGATGGATTAGAGAATTCCTTAGAAAACTGGAAAAGGAGGGCTGAAAAAAATCTTACAGATTCCCTGTATCAGCTTACCTCTTTCATCACAATTTTTTTTTATCAAAACTGCAACAAGAATCAAAAACTCAATCTCTGGCCAAAGGGGATTTTGAAATCTGTTTTTAGATCATTGGAGAGATTCTGAGAACACAGCCAGGCAAACCTACTCAAAAAAGTACCACTGGCCGTAGCCTTGGAAGAAGTGCCAACTGAGTGATACACATACTATAAACATTAAGTATTGACTTGTACAACTGAATAAGCTAAATTATTTAAAGCAGATTTTTGCTCAGAAGAAGAAGAAACTGCAGACAAAATATTCCTCATTCTTTCACAATTTGTCAAAATAACTAACGTATTAGCCTGACAATGCAATATTCTGAAAATCAGAGTCGCAGAAGGTCAGGTTTGGGAACTGTGTATGAAAACTTAAAAGACCAAGGAACTTTATGCATTCCGTCTTTTTAGGGGCAGCAGGCCGACTATCAGGAAAATTGCATTCAGTGGCACACACATCCTTCAAACTTGACAGGACTGGAGGAATGGGGGAATGTTCTGGAAATTCCTTCTGTAACAATTCATAGTATTTTCTGAGGGATTGAGAAACATTAGTGTTCTCCCACTGAAAACACTGACACATTCTGGAAACAGCCCCAGAGAAAGAGAATTCCAACAGGGAGAATCAGAAACACAGTTCTCCTCAGAGTCTGAATCAGAACTTTCAGGAGAAAAAACCTGTATCTGTCCCTTCATCTTTCAGTCCAGATTCACAATCTTGAATC
Organism: Protopterus annectens; assembly: GCF_019279795.1. Classification (NCBI taxonomy): domain Eukaryota; kingdom Metazoa; phylum Chordata; order Ceratodontiformes; family Protopteridae; genus Protopterus; species Protopterus annectens. The sequence goes on from NC_056746.1 coordinate 535,111,578, forward strand.
TCTTCAAGAAAAGAGATATCCCTCTTTCTTTTACCAGAAACCACTATACAAGAAAGCTCAAGAGCTTGAATTAAACCCTGACCGAGACCGAGTAAACTACTCCAATCTAAGGAAATTTGAGGAATAGCAGATACATGTTTAATCTCCTCTATCTTTTTGACAGGAAAAATGAAGCCAACAGTGTTAAAAGGGCAGCAGCAACTTCCCCAGGGATGGACAAAACAGGGAAATTTTCCTTATTCTCTCTGCCAGGAATGGCAAAAGTGACTCTACCCTACTCACTGAGAGGATGTTGATAAACCCTGGTCCATAGTGGCTGTAGGTGCTACACCAGAGTGATCAGGGGCAAATGACGAGTGGTCTGAGGAACAGATAATGGCCATGCAGAGTCACTCACCTGGAGGTGAGGCAAATTGCTAGCTTGCTGTGGTGGCAAAAGCTATTTGCTTAGCTTTTTCTTTTTATGGCTGGAAGTAGGACCGTTCATGGGATGGGTAATTTGCTGCATGGTCAAGCTGAAAATTGTGCCTCTTTTCCGGGGAAATCAAGCAGCAAAGACCACTAAAAATATTAGTGGAAATGGTGGAAAAGCTTACAGGGACATTTCTTTCCAAGGAAAAGTAAAAAAAAAAAAAAAAAACATCTGTTTTCTAGGCGTTCTTGCATGGAGTCCTGGTGCAGAATTTTGCCAACTCATTGCTGTGACTTCAGACAACTGGCTTTGTCTGAGGTGCTCCCTTCAGCTAGTTCAATTCCTGTAAGACTCGTTAATTCACCTTCTATTTGTGAGGGTTTGTCCTGGTTATATTCAGCTTGACTGCCACAGAGTTTTGCTTTGACTAGATGTAATATGCCTGTAGAGTGAGACTGAGCTGATAAGCTATATTCCAGGCTACCATTGGGTAAGATCTGGTCTCACGTTTATGTACCACATTACTAAGATATTGTCTGGAATTACTTGTAATGGTCCTGGGGACCATAGATGATTGAGAGAACTGATAGCATTTATGACTACCAGCATCTATTTTATGTGTATGTGTTTTGTTCTGTCTCTTTTGGTCACTTTTACTCCCACAGACACTGCTCCCCAATAAAAAAAAGTCTGGGGCATCTGGTCTTACAGACTGTGGTAGAGCTAGAAGGGATAATGGGAGACCTGGATTGAAATAAAATTGGCTTCTACTCCAAAAAAGCTTCCTTCTCACAAACACCAAGACAGGAATCTGGAATGTCAGGGAAAACTGATGCTAGGATCATACTGATTTTAGGTACCACTGAATTTTCCTTATGTGTAGTCTTGCTAGAGGAATCAAGAAAATCATGGATGCCATGGATCCTAGTATTCTGAGAAATTTCCTTGCACAGACTTTTGTATGAATAGAAAAACTCAAGAAAAGATCTAAATATAGAAATACTTTTTCCTAGGAAAGAAATGCTCTTTGAACTGAGGGATCTAGGAAAACAATTCTGTGAAAAGGAGTCAAAAAAGACTTTTGGATGTTCTCTTGACACTTTAGTTTGTGCAGAAGATCTTTTAACCAAATGACAGATTCCTGATACTTTAAAAAAGACTCTGTAAAGATAAGCAAGATTTCTAAAAATGAGGAATGTGAAAACCTTGCAGCCTACATTAAACTAACATTGGAGCTAAACACATTGTAAATATCCTAGGGTAATTCATAGAACTGAAAGTATAATCCAGACACAGAAAACCTTAAGAAATGTTTGAAATCTGTTGCAATAGGAATGTGATGATAAGAATCTTTTAAATCTGGGGTCATCATAAAACTTAAACAGGGAATAAGAGGTAACAGGTTATAAAGGGATAATATTCTGAATTTTGAAACTGTAGCAAACTGTTTAAAAAAAAGGAAGTCTCTAGGACTGGTCTCCATAAAGCCTCTATCCATAGCACTGGAATCATTCTTGAATACAAGGCTTTCTCTTATTTAAGAAGGAGGAACAATTTCTCTTTTCCCTCCTGTCATTCAGAATTTCCTAACTCAAGGGATGTTAGAAGCTGATAAACAGGGAGAAACTCCCACTGCCACCTGTATCCTCTGATGAATTACTCTCAGAATCCATTTATCTGAGAGTATCTGTTGCCAAATACAGAAATGGAAGCTCAGATTTCTTGGCAAGAATTAAAGGCTTGCCAGAGTAGTGGTGGTGGTGGTGGTGGTGGAGTGCGTGAGCGTGATTCTGAAGACAGTCCTTCAGACTTGTTAGTCTGTCCTTACTTCGGGGGGGGGGGGCTTCTCCAGCAGAGTCTGTAACAACCAATGCCACAGGTTTTGCTTAGGGAGCTGTGTCTGCATATTTATTTATATGTAAAATGTATCAGATGTAACAGTAAAAACCTTGGTGGAAAATGAAGGCTAAAATAGGAGAAACTCCCTGAATCAGTTTTTCTCTCTCTCATCACACTTTCACGGACCGCCACAGAAAATGGTCCAAAACTATTTCTTTAGCTAAGGGAGAATTCAGAATTTCAACTTTAACATAACACCCTCACGAGCAGTGGAAATGGAATCAGTTGAATCATAAGCACATTTCAAAGAATGTTTAGTCACTCGAGACATGGAAGCAATACAATTACAAACATGATTTTTCCTCAGTTGAGGGTAAATATGCCATAATATTCCTCATATTCTCAAAAGAAGCAAGCATAAATGTTAACATGTGAGCTTGAGAATTCTGAAAAATAAGTGTTTGCAGAAGAATACACCACTTTCCCACACATTTCAAAGGCTTTCCCATCCTTGTCGGACAGGGAGGGATTGGCATTAACCAGATGTTTAGCAGCAGCTGCATTTACCAAAGAAATCACTGGTGGATCTGATCTGGGGTTAGAAAATGAAAACTTACAAGACTGAGAAATTTTGCACAATACCTGCTTTCTTAGGCATAGCAGGCTGGCTGTCAGAAAGTTACAGACTGTAATAAAAACATTCTCCAGTACTAAGAAAAACAGGAGGAAATGGAATAAGTTCAGGAAATTCCAGTTGCAATAAATCATATTATTATTTGAAAGATGGTGGAAGATCATTAAGTTCCCACTGAAACAACTGATTCATTCTGCTCTTGGTTACAGAAAAGAAAAAAATCCTTCAAGAGACTTATCAGGAGAAACATTCCTCAGAAACAGAAACCCGAGGAGAGAAAACACAACGTGCTCCCTCACAATCATTTTCATGTTAATATTCTCAGACAATAAAAAAATCCACATTTATCTTACCAGAAACAGCAGAACTGGCAGGGTCAAGAGCCTGAACTAAGATTTGAGCTAAGCGCAATGAATCCCTCTGGTCTAAAGTAACAGAGAAAGGAAATATAAATGTCCGACTTCTAGCTTCTTTTTTACAGGATTTTATAAAGAAGCAGACATGACCTACTTTCGACAGGCAAAACCTCCCTAGGGATAGGCAGAGAGGTATTCCCTGCTCCTTCCTCCAAGACTGACAAGAATGGTTCTTTCTTGCCTAATAATGGTACTTCAACAGCCGGAAAGGATTCTATCTAACCGCTAGTCGATGTTGGCTGTTGGTAGGGTCTATACCACAGGGAGCAAGGACAAAGATGAACGGTCTGAGAAACCAGTAATGACCACAACAGAATCATCCATCTGTGGTTGAGGAAATTTAGTAGCCTGCTGAAGGGGCAAAGACTATCCTGAATTTTTTTCTTTTTTTGTAGCTGTAAGAATAAAGAAATGATGAATCAAAAGGTTGTTCCATGGTTAATCCAAAAAAGATGCACAATCCTAAGGAAGCCTGGCAGCAACAGTTGGTCAAACCGGTAAATACAAAAAAAAGTCAAGGACAATGAAGGCTCCTATATGTCACAGTATTTTGTCAAGTCAAATGATTCTGACATTTTAACACTTTGGACATAAGTAACAATGTTTTATGTGAGGCTATTTACATAATGGCCATTTCATTACCAAAGCAAGATCATATGCTTTTTATGGCATTCAGGTAGCAAGATCTTAAATATATGACCTGAAACAATTTCTCATAAGTTTTGACAAGCACGAATGTTATAAGGAAAGGGATAAATGTGGCTATTTAAGGACTTTTTAATAATATCTCTGTCTTACACAGAAACATACTAACAAGATTGTCACTAAGATTTGTTGTTTTCAGCTGGCGCTGTGACTTTGTCAAAAGAAATGAAAATTCAGGGGAAGACTGCACTGATGATGTAAGTGAGAAAGGAAATGGTGGTGACTTTGATTTCAGGTCTAACATACAAGATACACCTATATATTACAGTTAAACAGTTAATGTTTCAATTGTTCTTACATATTGCAAGACAATTCTATATCTTTGGACAATAAGAATAAGAATACAGTTTACCTAAGAAGGGGTAATTGATATTCAAGTAAACTGGTATACATTACAACGTGTAATTCCCATATATCCTTCTATATTGGGAAGACAGAAAGGTTATTTAAAACTAGAATATATGAACATCTAAATGATATAAAGAATAAAAAGGAAACAAATGCTTTGTATAAGCATAGTACCCACTGTGTGGATTACAGTGGCTTTAAATTTGCCATATTAGATGTAGTGAATATTGATGTTAGGGGTGGAGATTGGCAAAATGTCCTGAACAAGAAAGAACTTTTGTGGCAATTAAGATTAGCAGCAACCCCCCCCCCCCCTGGGTTGAATGACCATTTGACTATATTACCTATTCTGAAAGAAAAGGCAGACTTGTTTAAATGTCCTTCACAGGTTTAAATGTGTCTATGTAATATAAATAACATAAAAGTATTTGAACATCTGTTTCTGTATTGCAAATTTAAATTAATGTAATGCTTTCTTGTGGCAAACTGCTTAAACTAAGCAAGATATTTTGTTTTTTAAAGCATGCATATTTCTGTATTGTTTGAAAATTTTGTAAATGTCTTTTTAAAACAAGTTTTAAATGTGTGAGGTGTAATAGCCAATCATTGCTAAGCTTATACTATTTAAATACTTTTTTATGTTTATTGGGTTATTCTGATGAAGTCAACTGGCATTGACAAAAGCGTTAAATTGTACTTGTGTTTTGCATTTGGAATAAATTGGTTTGTGGACTCGCAACTGTAGTGCTTTTTTCTGGATTTATTAATGTTTCAACTATGTCTGGGTAATGTGGTCTGCAAAAAAATATATATATTATCAAACACATTTCCACTTCATTGGATGCAGCAATTCAGCCTCACAAATATTGTGCTAAGTATACTTGTAATACTTTGTTGTTATTATGATATGTACGTCATACTCTATCCAGGAGGGTTAGAGTAATGATTAAAGTTTTAATTTCACAGATAAAAGATCATGGGTTTGAATATGACTTCTGGTTATTGTCTAGGCTTGTTTTTTTGTCCTTGGGCATTTCCACAAATTATTAAAAATCAATTATTCTACCAGCACAAACTATTCAGTTCATCATATGTCATCTGATAACCTAGTATTTAACTATTAACTTATAATTATTCTGCTATATTTCTGTTTTATTAGTAATCAGTAATAATGTTTTGTATTTACTAAGCATTGAATAATTTATAAACAACGTTAGAATATAAATAAAAATACTGGTTACTGCCACAGCACGCTTGCTTATAAACAGATAGATAAGTAGGTAAATAACTCAGGCAGGCGTCGACAGAGTGAGAAATAACATCCAATGTGTAAAAAATCCAAGCAATCCGGTCTTCTGAAACAGATAAATCAGTTTATTGCACAGATGAACCACGATAAGCGCTTTCACTAACTAGTAGCTTCTTCAGATCACAAACAAAAGGCACAATAGCCATGTGCTTTAAATATCTGCATGTTAATTAATCAACCAACTTTTAAAGCAGAAGCACCATAAAACAAAATTTGAAAACTAAATATATAAACATAGTATCATTGACATCTAAAATAGACAATAGTGTATACATATTCTATTGAAAATTAAAAATTGCATGTGATAGTCATATTAAATAAAACCTTAATACATGCAAGTAGTAATGCAAGGCAACTTATAAACTAAGCAAAGTAGATACCATCAGAAACATGATAACTAACAATAAAAAAATAGTCATATACAGATCGAGGGAACTGTTTTCAAACAAAGTGATACTTGTTATACTAAAGTCAGTACATGAATGTATATCTGCATCTGTATAAAAAAAATATATATAAGTGTAGTGTCTAAATAAATATATATATCTAGATATAAAATATGAGTGCATATGTACAAGAATAGATACATTAATAAATAAATAAATAAATAGAAGAATAAATTATCTAGAAGTATAGAGCTAAAAACCTTAGTAACCTAAAACCATACTAAGTTCTGATATTTTTTAGATTTAGATTTTAATGTATTTTGATACTTGCACATATACATTTTTTCTGGGTAACCTAGTTATTTCACATTGCAGTTTCGTTAAGGTTTTTAGCTCTATACTTCTAGATATGACTATCACATGCATTTATGTATTAGGCTGCATTTACCTTTATACTTGATAGTATGCTGCTTATAATATGTTTTTACATTCTTTATGGAATGAAGTTATTTTTAAATTTTTAATTTTCAATAGAATATGTATACACTATTGTCTATTTTAGATGTCAATGATACTATGTTTATATATTTAGTTTTCAAATTTTGTTTTATGGCGCTTCTGCTTTAAAAGTTGGTTGATTAATTAACATGCAGATATTTAAAGCACATGGCTATTGTGCCTTTTGTTTGTGATCTGAAGAAGCTACTAGTTAGTGAAAGCGCTTATCGTGGTTCATCTGTGCAATAAACTGATTTATCTGTTTCAGCAGACCGGATTGCTTGGATTTTTTACACATTGGATGTTATTTCTCACTCTGTCGACGCTTGCCTGAGTTATTTACCTACTTATTGAATAATTTATGACTGATTTGTAGTAAGCTACGTATGTAAAAATCAATACAACTACCCATAACCACTGACAAGTACTACGAATTTTGAGGTAGCAGCTAAAGTAAAATAACACCAGTGTAACAATAATAAAGTTGAATGAGTTTGTTTTTGTAAGTGATCTGTATTACAACTATATCAGTATAAGCATATTAAAACTGAAGGAGTTTATTTTGTAAGTGATCTGTGCTGCCCACTCGTTTTGTATTAACTGATTTTTATTTTCTTTTATTTATTTTTATTTGCAGTTTGTTAACCGGGAAAGTCCACTGGGCCAGAATGAGCCCTTTTTCAATGGAGGCCCGGGGAGAAAAGCTTCATATACAATTATCACAAAGCTAATATCAACAAAGTTAACAAATACAATACAATTTTCAAAAACTACTAAAACACAGTAATACAGAAGACAGAAAAATAAAATTTGAACAACACAGTAATATAGAAGACAGAATAACATTTGAGCAAGGTGTAACATAGCATTGAATGAAATTAAAACATAAGTATTTTGGAATACATGAGTATAATCTGGAGTGCAGGCATTTATGCACTCAAAGTTTCATGAGGTGAGAGGGAGGAAGAATTAGAGGGGGGGGGGAGTACAAAAGTGAAAGGTGAATAGACTAAGTTATGAGAAAGGAAAAAAGGGACAGGGAGTAGAAATGAAATGAAGGGAGTCACTAGGTTGGGTTCTGAGAAAGGAGACAAAAAAGGATGGGGGAGCAGAAACGATATAGAGGGGTCAGGTGGGGTGACAGCATCAGAATTCCCAGTGAGAAGAGAGATGGGAATGGAGCATGGTCTTGAAGGCCGAGTAGTTTTCGGTGATTCGAATGGGGGGGGGGGGGGGCAGAAGTGAATTTCACAGACAAGCAAGAGCGAAAGATAGGAGAAATTGCCCAGGTGCGCTTAAGGGTTTGTACACTTTGAGGTTCTGGTTACTGGACCTGAGTAATAACAAAAAAGCACACTGGTATTGCCCGGAAAAAATCACCAATCTTTATTAAAAGTAGTACTAAACTTCACTGACTAAGCGCTTTCACCCTGGTAGGGCATCTTCAGAGTCAGTCTACAAATTCAATCATGATCTTTATATACACCTTGCAATCATCAGTGTAATCAAGTCTAATTAAATACAATGAGTGCAACATCTCACAACCTTTTTAGAATTAACCCTGTGGCTGTCCATTAAACTACTTCTTGTATAATCTTCAGAAATCAATCCTTCCTTACACAGTACGCAATAGTATATGGTAATAAGGTGATAATACAAGTCCTACTGTTTCTTATTCAAGCATGAATTTGTTAATAAAAAGTAATAAAGTATAAAAAATAAAAAATAATGAAATATAACATGAATAAAATAACAGTAAAATTAATCATAAAAAATAATAATAATAAACATGATCCCTACATATATTAACCAAAATTGAAAAGAAATAATAAATAATTGTTCAAATGTATTAAATACACGCTGCCTTGTGTTTTAATATACAAGCTAGGGATAGGGTGTCATTGATGCCAGGGGCATTACTGGCATCTAGTCGAATCTGCCAAAGGCATTCCCTAACCCCTAGAATAGTTTTGTAGTCTCCTCCAAACTCTCTTGTACAAAGCCTGTCTATAACAAAAAATAAAAATTTCCTAAAATTGGGACAATTGTTTGTATGGTTGTATAGTGAGTTAATAGATTTCTTATTTTTAATGTTCCTATAATGTTCTAGTATTCTGTATCTCAACTTTCTAGTGGTCATGCCTACATAAAATGCTGGACAAGAAAGACAGGTGGCCACATAAATTACCATGTTAGTGTTGCAGTTGCAATAGCCTGGGCTCCTCAGGGTCCTCTTGAAATTCCCCACAGAGACACAGGGACCATCATTGATGTATCTACATGCTTTGCAACTACCGCACTTAGCCATCTTAGCAGGTCTTTGGCCAAAAGTTGTCGGTGTTCTCTCTAAGCACTCCTTAATATTTAAACCTCTACTGTTAATGAAAAGAGGAGTTTTGCCTAGTGTGTCATGCAAGTATGTAGGGACTATATCTTCCCATGTCCTTTGAATAATATTTTTAACTTCCATGGCTAGAGAATTATGCTGTAAAACCATTCCAGTTGGGATGTTTTTGTTATTTTGTTTAGTGATTCTTGTTTTATTGTTGTCAACTGTCCTTTGTGTGTCATTCAAAATGGGGATAAAATCAGTAGCCCTTCTCCTAGTGATATCATGTTGAAGCATAGTAGCTTGTACAAAGGGTAACCCCTTTGGACAAACAGGTCCCTAAAAACCCCCATTTCATCAATAAATTTGCTGTCCTCACTGACAATATGTGACACCCTAATCATCTGTCCCTTGGCCACGTTCTTCTTAACATAGTGGGGATGACAACTGTCATAATGTAAAAATGAGTTACTGTAAGTTTTCTTCCTATATAAATTGGATTCTATTCCTCCGTCATTAATGTATAGTCGTAAATCCAAATAATCTATCGTCTTGCTGTCAACATTGTATGTGAATTTCAAAAATGAGGTGGCATTGTTTAAATATTTTATAAAATCCTCTACTTCATCCCGAGTGCCTTTCCAAAGGAACAGGATGTCATCCAACAATCTCAAATAGATGATCAACCTGGATCTATATTCAGATTCCAGCACAAATTGTTCCTCCCATTCAGCTAAGACTAGATTGGCATATGTTGGCACACATTTAGCGCCCATAGCCACCCCAGTAGATTGTCTGTAAAATTCATCCTCAAACCCTATGTAGTTGTTCTCCAGTACAATTTGCATCATATCAACCAGTAGGCCTCTCTTCACCTGATGTATGTCACTGTGTTTATCCAGACTCCTACCAAACCACTCCAACCCAATGTCATGGGAAATCACTGAAAATAAATTTGTAATGCAATTTGAGTATGGAGGAAAGGGAAGGGCAGTTAGAGGGTTTGAAAATGAATTTGTGAGCAGTTAGCAGTTGAATGTAAGCGAGATAGTGGGGGAATTCCAACCAGTTCAAGGAGTGGAGTGCATTCACAGTGCTGGGAGGAGGATTTGGTTCCAGTAGCAAACTTAGAGATTTTATTGTAGCAGGATAACAGTTTTGACTTTAGGGAGGATTGAAGGTTGGTGAGGAGAGGGGCTCCATACAAGAGAGAGGGGATGAGGTAGGAAATAGAGAGTAGATGTTTGGATGAGGGAGTGAGATTACAGCTGTGACGATACAACATTCTGAGCTTTTGGTGTGTTTTCTTAATACTAGTTTGTATATGAATGTCAAACTTTAAATGTTCATCAATAATAACACCTAGAAGTTTTGTATGGGAGACTATTTCAATGGGAATCTTATTCTGACTGACTATGGAGAAGAAATTTTTATCGACAGAGGTGTTTTTAGATGGGGTAAATATCATGATTTTGGTTTTGGATGCATTGAGAGCAAGGTGATTATTCAACATCCAACACTCAGTACAGGGGAAGGCATCTTGTGTTAGTTGCATGAGTTTGGGGAGAGACTGAGCATAGCAAATTATGGTGGAATCGTCCACACATTGGACAAGTTTGGCATTAGGAATGCACTGATGAAAATTATTAATGAAGACATTAAAAAGTAAGGGACCCAGTATAGAGCCTTGTCGAACTCCTGTTGGAGTGTGAAGGAAGGAAGAGGTACTAATGTTCCACTTGATGGCTTGTTGTCTATTAGAAAGGTAACTGGAAAACCAGTTAAGATAGAAGGGGAAGAGATTGAGAAGAGATAGTTTGTACAAGAGAAGTTTGTGGGAAACAATATCGAAAGCCTTTGATAATTCTAGGAAAAGGGTAGACACAATGTTGCCAGTGTCTCGGGCATGGTTGATGATGTCAAGGAAGGAGAGAAGGGCAGTGGTAGTGCTATGTCCAGGTCTAAATTCATGTTGACTTGGAGAAAAAAAAATGATTCTCTAGGCGGTAGGGAATGAGTTTCAAGTGTATGCATTTTTCAAGGACTTTTGAGATAGGGGACAGGATGGCTATAGGACGGAAGTTGGAGATTTCAGTATTGTTGCCTTCTTTGTGGAGCGAAATGATGAATGCTTTCTTCCACAGGAGAGGTACACAGGATTCTTGGATTGAATGGTTGATAAGTATGGTGATGGCAAGGGCTATGTCATCTGCAGCTAGCTTGAGAAAGCTAGATGGAAGGTTGTCTAGGGCATAAAAGCATGGTTTTAGTTTTAGTAGAAGTTTTTTATGGTGTGTAGAGAGATGGGTTGTATGGTAAAGGGGGGAGATGAGTAGTGTTAATGTCAGTGGGACTAGAGTTGAGGGTGTGGGATGAGGGTGGAGTAGAAGTGTTATTGGAGAATGATGTGGTGAGTTTGGCTATTGAGTCAATAAAGAAAGAGTTGAATTGGGTAGCTAAGATATGATCTGGAGAGTTAGAGTCAGGGCAAGGATTGTCTTTTTTGCCAGGAGAGAGAAGAGCGGATATACTGTTCCAAAATTTTTAGGGGTTACATCTATGATTGCTTTGAAGCTTGGAGTAGTAGGACTTTTGGTCTAAAGCAATTTGTTTTTTCACTTTATTATGAAATTGCTTATACTCAGTAAGGGTGTTGGGTATTTTAGTTTTATGGTAACGCTTCCAAGCTTTATCTCAGAGATGCACGAGTGTAATAGTTGCTTTAGTTAGCCAAGGGGTGGATTAATTTATTTTTATGTTGTATTATCCATCTAAAAACAACAGTTTTCTGTAATTTATAAGGTTGATTGCTAAACAAAGTTCTTACTCAGCTTTGTGAATATTTTTAACATTCATAAGTACAATAAAGTGATTTCTAGTGCTAATGTCCAGTACAGCTATTTTGAGTGTGTACTTGTTAACTCCCAGTGAGTGTGGCTTAAGCCTTTAAAAAAATGAAGTTATCACCCTAACAGTTCAAACAACTACTCATATTTCTGGAACCACAAGTGCTGCTAGCAAACTGTAATGGCAAAATATTCAGGATAAATTAATCTTTACATTAGTGGCATTCATTCTAAATTGGATTTTGTAAGCCAAAATAAAGGCAGTGAATAGTAATTTTGTATTAACAGCGTATGATATCTCTGTAAACATTCAGGCAAGACACATACTGCCAGCAGGATTTTCATCATACAGCTGTGAGCTTTCATATGAGGCTATGCAATTCTGTCAGTGTTACCTGAATGAAGAGATATAGAAATATGAAAATTATTACACTACAAATAAACAGTATACTAATAATATTCAATATCTCTTTAGCTGCAACAGACAGAGGTCAAATAGCAATAGAATTGTGTTTGCCACTGTGTACGCTTTAACATATCTTCTGACACCTTGTATGTAGCATGATTTTGGAATTGTTAATGGAAATATGAACAAGCAATATTTGACACCTAGAGGTGTCAGTAGGAGGTAACTACAGAAACGCTTGGAGTTGCACTTGGTTGTAATGAGATATAAGACTATGAAAGGATGCAAGGTTTTATGAATGTCAAGGAAGCAAAAAACAAACTTTGATGGAGGTAAACTGACTGGTTTAATATAAACACCATAAGAAAATGAATGTTTGCTTGCTGAGAGCTAATGAAAGCATTGGACTTCTACCTTTGTACAACCAATCTGTCTTTTCTAAATAATGGTAAACCAGTGTCCCTTGGTCAAAAGAAAAAGGGGAAAGTGATAAAGATAAAAGCAGTTGATAGAAAGTATGTGAACAGCTCTCTTACTTCAAAGGTGCAGTCCAGAAAAAGACTATAGCAACAAATTCAATAGCATTATGAGGTGGTGGTGAGAAGACTGGCATTAGGTACCGTAATGTGACAAACATAACTTCACCTATTCTTATAGGTTTACTATTACAAAGCCAAGAAATGGATACTCAACTAGCTCAATGACTACAAAGGACTACAGAAACAAGGAATGCCGAAAACAGGCAATACCAAAAAATACCTTGAATCTTAAAACACCCTACCATTCTAGGCACTGGAGCAAGTCTGAATATTGGTCTGGAATGGGGGCGAAATTGGGCATTTGGTATTGCCAGTCTTTGGGATTCTGAATGTGAGTGTTCCCTTTTGGACTTGCTCTAGTTGAGTATTTGACACTCAAACTTCTAACCGCAAACCATTCCTATGGCACGTTTTTAGGGTTACATGCTAGGAGTCATGCATTTCCTTGAAATCTGTTTCAACAAAAAGATTACTTAAGCATCCATTCACTCAATCAATTTTTGCTCGTGCTGTATTTTTTTTTTGTATTTTTGATGTTGTTGCTGTTGATTACAACTATTTATTTACAAGTTTGCTCTTTGATCACTGGTGTGCAATCATGGAGTTAGTAAAATAAAATCAAGGGAACAATGGGGGAGCTCACTAAATAATTATTCTAAAAGGAATTGCTTGAGGCGTCAGAGATGAAAACAACATGGAGACCACACAGTAAAGTCACTGCCAAAACTTTCTGCTTTTGTGTTTGGCAGGTAAAGTGTAAGTTGTGAGAGAGACAGAAAAAAAAGTAACTTTTTTTTAAGTAGATGAGTTTGTGATGTACAGTTGCAGTTTTCACTGGGTTTTGTATTTGATAAAAATCATTTCCGTATGCTAATTTACAGTGGTTTGGATCATTACAACTTAATTTTTCTGTGTTTAGTCAGATACACTGTGTTTTCATAAGCAGTGGTTTGGGTCAACTAATAATATTTAGACTGTTTACTTTTTTCTTTGTTTAGTCATCTGCTCTATCACATTATAATTTTTAGAATTATGAGGCTTGTACATCCAAACCCATTCATGGGAAAATTCAATTAAAATAACTACTACTAAAATATTTTTCTGAAACAAAAATGCACTAAAAATTGCAATAGGACTGTTTTTACAGGAGGACCGCATTCACTGATTTACATAACCCAGTCTACAAAACAAACAAAAAATAGATAAATAAAAGAGCGAATGAATAAATAAATAAACAAATAAATAAAAACTATACACACCAAATGAGTTCAAGCTACTTCACAGATGAAATCAAGTATTCCTTTTGTTTGTAGGCAGCAGAGCTTTGATGTCTGCTTTACTCTTAGTGAGCATAGTCTTGATGTCTGCATGTTTAGGGTGCAGAGGCCACATGAAGGGGTGCAGGGGACACACACCTGCCCCAAAGAACATTAAAGCAAACTTGCACTATCTTAGCATTTTACTTATCAGTTAGATGGATATTTCAGCAATTACAATACATAAATACATTTTTCACGGTACTATACATTTCTGAGGTCATAAAATTAAAGATTTAAATTAAGGTAACTGTCACTAATATTTGTACTATACAGGTTTTTTTGTTGCAAACTTGTCATAGCTCTTCAGAGTTATTTATTTATTTTTCATTTATATGCTTTGCTAACTGTGCTGTCCAGCTGGGCTGAGGACTATTTTCACTGCAGGCCTGGGAGCACAGAATCACACAGTAGGAAAATGGAGAGTGAAAGAATCAAACCCAGGACAACAAATTTAAGTTGTTTAGGAACTGGTAACCTTAACCCTCTGTACTAAACTGCAAGTAAGACTCAGTGGCACAGAAGGATAAAGCATTGATGACAAAACAGGTGACCACAGTTCAAATAGTGGCTTGTGGGCTGGAAAGGTGGGCAAGAGGAGGGTGGGAGTGGGCAATCAACACCAGCTCGCCCATCATGGAAGCAGGTGGGAGAGAGCAACAAACATCAACTCACCCATCCTGTGAAGGAGGAAGTGGTAGCCTGAGTCAGCCAATCTGGCACCATGCAAGTGATAGACTACACGGTGCCATAACACACATAACTAAGAATGGAAGCTTTAAATCCAAAAGAAAACATGAGTGGCGTTGAAGATTTAAAAATTTATTTACAGCTTAAGCGCTTTCATCTGTAATATCCAGGACTTCTTCAGAATCAGATTCTGAAGAAGTCCGGGATATTATAGACAAAAGTGCTTAAGTTGTGAATACATTTTTAAAACTTCATCTCCGCTCGTGTTTTCTCTTGAATTTACAGTTTTAGTTCGTGGTGGTGTAATAATGGAAGCTGGATGATCCTAAGCTGGTCACAGCAGTCCTCATAATCATGTGGGTGAATGCAAACACACATGAGAAGGGCACAGGATGTCCACAGTGAGACTAATGCTCACTTCAGTCACCAGGGAAGGGATATAGCCTTATTAGATACACCATCATTGCTGGGATACCAGTGAGGCACAAATCACCTACATGGCTGCCTAGATGATAGTATGTCTAGTAGTTTCTTGCCTCTGTGCTCAATATGGGGGTACAAATAGACTCAATAGGGAGGGTGAGGCTTGATGGTCATCAGGTAAAGCAGCACAAATAATCCAGAAAAAAAGACACAAGAAAGTACTTCTCAATAGCTGATCATCAGCAGTCCTTTAGTAAAGTGTAATGTAGTCAGAACTAGCAAAATTATTGTATTTATACTACACAGAAACAAAACAAATGAAAAGTAAAGTATTAAACTACTTGTTTACATTGTATGCTCATTATTCAAGTACTCTGACACTACAAGATGTGAGTTTGTGTTTTACTGAAACAGAAGCTGAAGTTATTAACAGGTAGACAAATTTAGTGCTATTGTAAACAATGTATTTTGTCATGCTTCTCACATTAAATGTAAGAGACATTCATAAAACTGGAATGCAATTAACAAATAGGTTCTGAAATATCTTTTACTGAATACTGTGGAACAAAGAGACAAAACACTAAATGCAGCTCCAGAGACCTGGATTAAACTAAAGCACCTAGGTGGTGGTGGAATTCACTGTGGATGGATGTAAATGAGCAGCAATGGTCAATTTATCTATCCTTGTCTCCATGCATGAGCTTTAGCTGCTGGAGAGACCAGTGCTCTATCAAGTACAGAACATAAGGGTGTTTATTTGTGCCAAGAAGAGCACATGCAGCACAGTAGGCCTGGTTATGGGGAAGAATGCAGCTATGTCCCCAGCACAGCAGGCTCAAAAGGAATAGGGGTGTGGAGCATCCATGAAAAAAGCTAAGTTATCATAGATAATAGCCTAGTATAGCTTGAATTGACTCTCAGTACCACTGGTATTGGTTGCAGCCATCTGAAGCAGGAGAAGGGACAGGTCAATAGGGCAGTAGAAAAGTGCTAGAAGGTCAAGATGGATGGAACTCCACCAAAAAGAATCTGGCATTCTGATTAGTAAGGAAGCATTCTACTTGCCATTTGTGACTGAAAGGACTGCATTTAGTCTGCCTTCAGATGTGCTGCATCTATACTATCTGGGTAATTCCAGATTTTCAGCATATTAGCACAAGGGAAGAAGTTAGGGAATCACCCATTAAGTCTTGGTTTCCAAGTGAAGGTAGCCTGACTATTAAAGGTCATCCAGCTAATCTCACAGAAAGAATATACTCTGATACAGACACTACTACACTGCAAAGGCATTGCACATATTCACACTTTCTAAGTATATCACATAAAATGCATCTAATGTAGAACATAGTTCAGTATTTTAGGGTAACAGATATTCCTTTTATGTTTAAGTACAACATAATAACTACTCTTAATCCTAGAATTACACTACTTAGCCCAGATTTTATTTACTATTGCTGCTGTTTGGCCTAAAGTACTTCTTTTACTGTTAATGTATTTTTTTCTTTTAATATCCAAGCTTTTCTCTCTGAGTCTCCATTAAAAATGGTACATGTGCAGCTGAACAAAGCTGGCAAAAAGAAAAGTGCAATGAATCAGTCAGCAAATACTCCGAACATAGTCTGATAACAACAAAGAATATTATTTCATCTTGTTCCTTCTAGAGACAGAAACATATAGTGACTCTTTTAGAAACTTTCTACTTAAAGCAGAATGTTTGGTCTGGAACAAAGCAAGGATCCTATGTTTCACAGTCAGCAGCAGACACTACCCCAGTAATGCAGAGATAAATCTGTCAAAGCCAACGAAGGAGACCTGGAGCTAAGGTAGATGGTAATGTCTCTAGACGAGGTGCTGGACTCAGGACATACAGCAGGCACTGACCACCTGCCACATGATTTCTTTTAGCTGACTGTAAATTTAGTGAAGGTACTTTGAGGGTCATGATACTCACATGATACGTGTCAACTGAGCCAGTGCAATACAGACAACAGAGAATACAATGGACCTGATGTTATGATTTGTCAGATTTCTACCTGGCATGTGAGATGGCAAAATCAGGGAAATCTGGGTCACTAGCTAATGGTTTCTTGTGCCAGTATCCCAGGCTATGGCTGCTAAAGAAATAAAGGTATGTTCAAACAGTACAGGTACTTGGGCCAAAGAATGCCAGTAAAAATAATCTGACAAATGACAAGCTTGCCCATGAACTGTGGTTGTAAAGCAGCTTAGACATCCTTGTATGGTACCTGAAAGTTTGGACCAGACACTTACAAAAGAACAGTGGCACTAACAAATTGCAGGGTAATAGACTTAGGCTTGCAAAAGACAAAAGACTTAATGTGTGTTAATTTAGATCAGACATGAGAACAGTGCTTTGATAAGGAGTGATGGCAAGACAGTAACTATGGACTGAAGTAAAAAGAACCAAAAGGATATGCTTTCAAGTATTGAGACTACAAGAAAAGGAAGCTCAAAAAGCCACCACTGCCATGTATGGAGGCTTATGGAGAAGTCCATCTCACAACCCATGTCTGAAGAAAAATGCATAAACCCAAATGAATGGCCGTTAATATACAATTCCAATCTTACATATTAAAACAGTGAAAAATAACTGGATGGTTTGCCAGGAACCAGTTCAAATGTTCCCTGACAGCAAAAGATGGGGACCATCTGAATTACTACTGAAAAGATTAAGCTGAAGACCCTACACATACCAGTACAAGAATTACATGTAAGACATGCTGCAAAAAACATTCAGAGTTGGTACAGGTATGTGAACAATTTGTAAAAGTAGAAGCACGTGACAGTTCTAAGTATACAATCTACCTACCTACCATAATACATCAAAGCATGATCCAAGGTTATAGCTTAACAAATTAGAACTGAGATTTTGGTTATCACTTTCATCTTCATTATATCACCTTCTCCCAAAAACTGAGAACTTAAAAGATAGAAAATAAATGCACTGTTTAAGAATGACCTCCTATACCAATCTTAAGGATCTGGGTATCATAAAAGTTACTATTTTTAATAAAATTTAATGTTATAATAACTTTAATAAATGGTTTAATCTGTACTAAAAAGATATTTTAGTTAAGTATCACTGTTGAAAGGTCTGGTGCTACAATAAAGTGGCAGATTGCAAAGCTGAAGACTTGCTTTTCAAAGCCAGACCCACAGCTGTGGTTACTAGACAGGAGGAGGTTGGAAGAACAGCCAAAGTCAAACTCTCCATCATAAGGGAAGGAGTCTACTACAACAGAAGCAGCCCGTGCTGGGGACCAAGATCTGACCCAGATGCCAAAAATAAGTCTGAAAGGGATATGTTACACACTTGCAGGCAGTGAAAACGCTGTGACAACATTCACTCTTCACACAAGAGTTAAACACTGCATACAGCACCTAATGCATGTACTTGACATCCAAGGGGCACATAAAGTATAAACAAAAGTTCTGGGAGTGCTTGCAGTATGCGAGGTTTGACTCCCCTACATATTCTCTGGCCTCTCAAATACAGAAATAATAAACACCAGCAATGCAAATCTCAACATGAAAGAGAAGACCCTCTCCCTAATGTGGTAATGACACACTTGTAAAGGAGATCTACAGAGGAGAAACTAAAGACAGAAAGAGAAACAGACAGAGCAACAGACAGCAATACAAATAGTGCAAAGGGTCAAAAGAGGACTGTGAGAAAAAAAGTAGCACTGACAAAAATTCTGATAACAGCCTGCTATCTGTAATTACTCTTTTCCTACAGAAAGCTAATATGTGCCCAGACTACATACATTACTAATAACTTGCATTTCTTCATCACAGCATGCAGAATACAGTGTGGTGAGTATCAGCTCCATGTGCTGCGTGATGTGATCTTCTGCATGCAGCAGGAGAACTGCCAGAAGCTGTGAAGCCTTAATCCTGGTTCCAACGACCCAGTCTCTAATATCATTGCTGATAGCTGGCAAGATTTTGGTTAGATTCCTGAAAACAAGTTCTCGGCATCCCAGACTTGGTCTCTCTACTGAAAAAAAGTAAGAAAACAGATATCAGTAATCAAAACAATCAGAAAGAAACAACAAAATATATACAACTATAGTATAATGGGTCTATGTTAAAACAAAGAAAAGTGTAAATATCGAACGCCCGGACGGTTGAGCGAAAACCCAGGTAAGCGACATCGATATTGTGAAATCGTGGTACAGTGAAGATCAGAAAATGTGCCCTTTCCTCACTGTAGTGTGATCTCGGAGTTGGAATATATTTTTATGGGGGGGTGGGGGGCACAGCCCCCCACAATAGTGATTTTGATTATATGCGTTTTCGCTCATCTGAGCATTTGATATTTACACTTTTCATTGTTTTAACATAGACCCTATGTTATGCACAAATATAGCTATGTAAGCACTCAAAGTAAAAACAGACAAATAAATACGACAGATGCCTGCCACTATGCATATTTTCATATCATCGATAAGTAGTCCCTTTGATCAGAAACCAAAACAGGAAAACCAATCCCAAATAACTCCTTGCTTGTTCGAATTCTATAGCACAGGATTCTAAGACTGAAAATACAGCACATTACAAATCAGTTCTTGTTGAAAAAAATCCCAAACAATATTTATAATTACAAAATTAATACTAGTAAGTAAAGCATATAAGAAATCTTAAAACTGGACTAGAAAACTGGGAGCCAGAACAATAGTAACAAATTGTACACAAACACAAGTACGGTGCTTTGTGACAAAGCAGTCATTGGAGCCAGTTTTCCAGTCTGAAACTCATTTATTTATGAAAAAAATAAGATTCAGAAAAAAAGAGTAAAATGGGGACGTGGCCTAGATGGTGCCACATTAGTGGCTTTTCTTTTCTGCTCTGCTACTCAGGATATATTTCTGACAGGAATATTGATTTTAAAACACTATAAGCACACACACACACACACCCATATATATATATATATATATATATATATATATATATATATATATATATATATATATATATATATATATATACACACACACACACACACATATTTGGAGAAGTTTTATTTCTGAACTTATTTTGAATCTTTTTATATAAAAATTATTCCTCCTTTTAAATAGTTTCCTGTCAAAAATAAACAGAAAGGAGAGATACTTTGAGATGAGCTATACAAAAAGTGAACTTCTCAAGACCAGCCTATAAATAAAATTACACAAAATGGAAAAAATGGACAATAAACTGGATAATTTTAGAGAGGAATGTACAAAATGAATGAAACAGCTGCATGAAATTATTAAACAACAAAAGGTTCAAATATCAGGAATGGAAGATGCTGTAAATGATACAGAAGGAAGAATGTTGGAGGGTGAAAATCAGATAGAATTCCTTTTGAAGCAAAACAATCCATTATTAACTAAACTGGATGACTTAGAAAATAGATCCAGAAGATATATTGCCAGAATCTTTGGTATTCCTGAAGGACAAGAAGGTGATAATGCTGTTAATTTCTTTTCTTCCTGGCTGCCAAAAATACTGAGTTTACCAGAATCATTATCTTTTTGAAATGAAAGGGCTCACAGATCATTAGCTGTTCCTTTGACAAAAAAAAAATCCTTCACCAAAGTCAGTCATAGTTAGATTTCTTTCAAGCCAGGGCAAATAATTAAATTTAAACACAGCCTGGACAAATTATCCTATCAAGATAAATGACAGTATAATAATTTTGACAATGACCACACCACACTGGTCATTTCTAAAAGGAAAGAATTCTTACCTTTAATTAAACAAGAGGCAAATTATAGTACATCTTTTGTTTCCTGCAAGACTAAAAATTTTTACTTTGGATGTTAGAAAAATATTTGACAATTTTGAGACTGCTATAACTTTTATTCAGAAAAATAAATCCTTGGATCAAATAGAAGAAATGGAATGGAACACGATTTCCTTGAAGAGACAAGAAGAGAGAGAAATGTATGGACAAAAAGAGAAAATAAAAAAAAAATAATGATGACTGAATAAATGACTGGAATGAATGCTGATTTAATACAGTTTTTATAAACTATTTATTACAGTATTTTAACAGAACTGTGGACTGAGGAATAAACTAAAACATGTTCTTTTACAATTGCAAAATGAAGAGACTCATTTGAAAGGATCTCAATATGAAGAAGTAAATGAATCTTATTTTTATATAATTAGTAGTTTTTCTTTTTAATAAATACTAATACTTGTTTAATCAAATAAGGTGCTACTGGTTAATTTTATAACCATTATTCTAAGTTTAATATATTCTTCTATAAAAAACATAAAGGTAACAATATTTATTCTTCTAGGTGTAGGTTAATATACAGATTCTTTTGCTTCAGTTAATGTATAAAATATAATGCATAAATATTCAGTACTAACAATTAAATAATAGCAAACAATATGTATTACATAATAAAAAACATTGTTTAAATTACTAATTTTAATTAATTCAAACAAAATGTTTGTATAAGTGAATGGAATGTTGTGGTTCAAAAGATACTGTGATAATGAAGCAAGGAATTGCTGTGTGACATCCTGAAGCTTTGTTTATTTACTTGTTGTGTTTTGTCTGATCACACCAGTTTAGATGCATGTGTGATGATGTGGAAGGAAAGATACTTTTTCTTATTTTCTCTGCTTTGCTTTTTGTATATTGTACTATTCCCTGTGATGTGGCTCTGTGCTGTACTGCTCTGCCGCTTTGTTGGGGGAGGATGGTTGGGGTGTGGTGAGTATGGAAAAATGAGTGGAAGAATGGCTTAGTCGTTCATGATGAACATTCAGTGTTGGTGAGATGATAATGTTGCAGGATTGTTTGAGTGCTCTCCCTGTCTTTGTTTTTTTTTGTGTTTTCACTTTAATCAGTGGAAAGCAGTGTGTTATCTTTTTTCTTTCTTTGATTTTGAGACAAAGTGAATAGTGACATAGTTGCTAGGCAATGTAGCTGAACTGTGTGTGAGATATTTGGAGGGGTTGTGTGGCGGGAATAGCAACACAGCTCACACTTCTTGGACTAAATGCAACACGCATGAGCACAGAATGACTTTGTTTAAAAAAAAATACAGTCCTTCCTAATTCCCACTGTATGTGCAAGCTGGAATGGTTTCTGTTGTCCTCAGAAACCCTCCTATGATGCAAGTGCATTATTAAAAGGATACCTTTTAGATAATTAAAAGCCTTAAAGAAACACACAGGTAGCTAATAAATATAAAACAAACATCTTTTAAATAGCAATTAATGAACACATACAGAAGTATTAAATATATTAATAAAGAATTATCATAAAAATGCCATCATTATATATGTGCAAATAATTTAAACACTGACTGCAACTGCAGTTGTTTCTGACATATACTGTAAGAAGCCTGTATTTCAGGCCAACTCTATACATGTATCACATTTAGTCATTGTAATATAATTTATACTTGCAAACAAATAAACTGACATTACTAAGAATGTTACATCAAATTATGCTTTACTGAATAAACAGACACAATAAAATTAATGTTGGTGCATGTATACTATCAGATAAAGTTTTAGCAACTAATAAATAAGATAGTCGTGTGATGCAAATGAATGCATTTTGTTAATTCTAATCTTATGTTATACAAATAAAGTGAGAATTTGCTTTGTAAATGTATATATAAATAACAGACTTTATGATGATTGGAATTTCCATAAGAGGTGAATCATACTACTTAAGTCTCTGATAATAGTTTATATATTAATAAATTGCTGAACACTGATAAGAAGTAAATATTATCATTAGTTGATTCTCGCATATTGCTTACAGACACAACGAATAAAATATTATAATATAAAATTATATATCTAAAATGAATATTTCTTAAGCTGATTGGATAAAGGTTTATAAAATTAATTTTAAGTTCTAATTGATGTTATTCATAGTAATGTGTTATATATGTCTGTAATATATCTGAGGGGGGATTATAATTGTTCTTTTAAAGATATAACAGAAGTGTTTTATCACTATTTATCTTTCTAGTAAGTACCTTTTATTTTATGAAATAGGAAAAATAATGAGAGATTTATTTATAAATAATAAGGTATTACATTATTAAAATATTATCTGTTTTTTGAGTTTATATTAAAGGAAAATTGATATCTTTTAAACAATGTTAAAAAAAAGAAGTTATGTACTCACCATAACGTTCCATCAGAGTGGTTGTACTTCATTTGTCCGTAAACTATGGGTTTACGGATCAGAGATGGCCGCATCACTAGCATCTGATCCAAGCTCCAAGCTCATCCCCTTACCCATAATGCCCCGTCTCCTTCCTTCCCTCAGATCGAGTTTGCTGTTTAATAAAACATAAGCCAGACCCAATGAGACCTTACCACTAAAGGTTCCCCAATATCCCTAAGCCAAGCACAGCAGGGAGAGCCACTATGGTGTGGACCTCCTGAATACAAGGTTAGGGCAATAGTGACAAGGTCAGGGGGAAGGAAGGGGGGATGGTTGAAGACAAATGAAGTACAATTACTCAGCTGGAATGTTATGGTGAGTACATAACTTCTTTATTTTAAGTAGTTGACTTCATTTGATCTTCAACCTGTGGGACACAGTCCCCAGCTACTAACACTTGAGTGGCCCACATGGAAGAATACTCCTGAGCACCACAGAGCCAAAGGATGCCCTACTCCTGGATACAATGTCTAATTTCTAATGTGAAATGAAGGTATGAGATGAGGACCAAGTAGCTGCAGAACAAATATCATCCAGCGACACCCTGGACCAAAAAGCTACTGAAGTTGCCATGGACCTGGTGGAATGTGCTTTTACCTGACCCGTAGGGGAAATTTCTTTGTCAGAATAAGCCTGAATGATACACTGGGAAATCCAACGAGCAATGGTTACTTTGGTAACTGGCTTTCCTAAGAAGGGTTTTGAATAAAACAAATAACTGGTCAGATTTGCAAAAGGACTTTGTCCTGTGCAGATAAAATCTCAACTGTCTGTGTACATCCAACAAGTGTAGTTTATATTCACCTTTGTTCTGAAAGTTAGGAAAGAAAACGGGAAAATTAATAATTTGATTAATGTTGGCTTCTGACACCACCTTAGGAAGAAAGGATGGATTAGTGCACAGGGAGACGCTGTCTTTATGGAAAATCATGTATAGAACCTTGATAGATAGTGCCCGAAGTTCCCACTCTCCTAGCAGACATAACAGCCACCAAAAAGGCAGTCTTCCAGGACAGGTACTGCAAGTCTATCGAGGGTGCAGGATCAAAGGGAGGAGAGACTAAAGCCTGTAATATAAAAGTGAGATCCCATGGGGGTGTGGGATCCTTCACCGAAGGCCTTAAAAGAAAGGTACCCTTAAGGAAGGTCTTGCAAAGTCTAGAGGAGGCTAGTAAAGACATATTCTCCCCTACATGGAAATTAGAAAGAGCAGACAGTTGTATCTTAACCGTAGAAGAGCTGGCACCTTGTTGAAAAATCCCTGCCAAGAACTCTAAGACTGCTGAGACGGGAGCTGTAAAGGGATCTAAATCCTGTTGAGAAGCCTATATAGAGAATCGTTTCCACTTACTACAATATAGTCTGTGAGTGGAAGACTTGTGAGCTGCTACCAAAATGGTTTTCACTGGAGAGGATAAACCGGGAGTCCTACTAATCAAGGGAACTGGAGCAGCCAAGCTGTGAGCTTCAAATTGTCCAGATCTGGATGAGAGATCTCCAAGGGGTGCAAAATGAGATCCAGAACCGGATTCAGGATCCATGGTGGAACTACTAGGTGAGACCAAAGAGAAGGGACCCAGACTTGAGGCCAGAATGGGGCAATGAAGATTACTGTATTCCTCAGCCTGCGAGCTTTCTATAGAAATTTCAAAATGAGAGGTAATGGAGGGTAAGCATAAAGAAGATCGGGATCCCAAGCATGTACCAGAGTGTCTCTGGGGACTTTGGTTCAGAGCAAAGAACTCACTGCATTTCACATTGGAAGGGGATGCGAAGAGATCGCAGCAAGGCCGACCCTACTTGAGAAAGATCTCTTCCATTGCTGAAGGATTCAGAGGCCACTCATAAGGCATCAGAATAGTCCTGCTGAGCCTGTCTGCTAGAATGTTGGACCGTCCTGAAATGTGCGTTGCCACCAGAAAACTGCCAGTGGAAATTGCCCATTCCCACACTCTCATGGCTTCTCAACAAAGGGGGTAAGATCTGGTTCCTCCTTGTTTGTTGATATATTAGACCACTGACATGTCATCCGTCTGTATCGCAATAGTCCCTAGAGAAAGATGGGCATGGAGAGCTTGCAACACTAGAAGTGCCACTCTCATCTCCAGGACATTGACATGCAAACTGCTCTTGGAAGGGGACCACGTGCCTTGGCCAGTCCTTCCAAGCAATGCCCCCTCACCCCAGCTGGGAGGCATCTGTGGTCACCGTGGCTTTGGGAAGGGGCAGAAGAAACTGACATCCCCTGACAAGATCGGGGAAAAAAATCCGCCATCAAGAGAGTCCCTGCAAACCCGAGAGATGCAGACTGGATGAGAAAGAGGGAAATCTAATAGGTACCATTATGCTGCCAGTGTCCACTGAAGGATTCGCATGTGAAGGCGAGCAAGGGGTAAGAGAGTGATTGTTGCTGCCTTGGACCCCAATGCTCATACAACAGCCTCTGCTGTAGGAAGATGAGTTTGGAAAATGTGCAAGACATGAACTCTGAGATTGTGCACCCTTTCTGGGATGATGTAAAGTTTCATCTGGATAGTGTCCAGCTGAATGCCAATGAATTCTAGAGCCTGAACCGGAATCAGGGATGATTTGTTGATATTGATGGTGATGCCCAAACTGTTCGCTAATAAGAGGAAATAATCCCTGGCTCGGCATAGTAGAAGCCTGGTAGGGGTCACAAAGAGCCAAAAGTCCAGCTAAGGTTAGACCTGAATTCCCTGAAGCCTCAGGTAAGCCGTTACCACCACCATCACTTTGGTGAACACCCTGGGAGCTGTGTTGAGACCAAAGGGAGGGTTCTGAACTGATAATGATTGGCTCCCAGCCAAAAGTGGAGAAACCTGCAGGACCGCCTGTCCATCCTGATATGGTAGTATGCATCCTGAAGGTCGAACGAGCACATCCCATCTTTTTTTTCTGCAGATAGGGCAGAATAGACTGAAAAGTGACCATCCAGAATTTCTCCTTGGTTAGTGACAGGCTCAAGGTGGATAGATCCAGAATGGGTCTTAGGTCCCTTGTTTTCTTTGGCACTAAAAAGAACCTGGAATAAAAGCCCAATCCAGATTGGTCTAGGGGGATGGGTTGGGTGACTCGCTTTCTTAGCAGCTGGTCTATTTCTAGTGCTGCTGCCTCCTTTTGCACAGGTGAAACATCTGGGAGGCGTTTTAGGGGAGAGGTGTATTGGTGAATGGGATGAAGTAGCCTCTGGATATGATTTGCAACACCCAACGGTCTGATGTTACGGACTCCCATGCTGCTGGGTGTAATGAAAGGTAATCCACAACCAACTCCAGAAATGAGCAGTCGGGCAGCCCTTTATGGCTGCTGTGCAGGTCTGTCTGAGAAAGGCTCTTGAAACCCAAAATTCCTCGGACCCCCTCTGCCTCTTGGGCGGCATCTTTCATAGCCCCCTCTGCCTCTGGGGAAAGGTGAGTCCTGAGTGTTCCAGCAGGACTGAGATTTCTGGAACCACATCTTCTTTGTCCTTCGCTGATTCCTTGAAAAGGATCTTTGAGGGGCCAAAAAGTGGATCCCAATGGCAGACAGTGTCTTCCTGTCCTTCTCACTCTGGACCACGGTGTCACAAACTGTTTTCCCAAACAGGGAAGAACCATCATATGGGGCATTCGCAAAGGACGTCTTGAAGAGCTCCGAAAACTGACACAGTGGGAGCCAGGTATGGCGCCTCATGGCAACACCTGAACTGGTCGCCCTATTGACTCCCTCCATAGAATGGGAGAAAAGACACATGGACATGTTCACTACTGCTTTTAGAGTGGCCATCCATGTGGAAAACACCTTCTTGCTTTCTGGCGATATGGGCCCTAGGGACGACTCAGTGACCTCCTTTACTAGGTCTTGCTGCAGTCGGATGACGTGTGCCATGTAGTTCAGCGCCCTTATAGAAAAGGTTGCTGAAGCATACACCCGCTTCCCTAGATGGTCCATGGTCCTGGACTCCCGGTCAGGAGGATGGACTGTAGAGCTCTCCTGAGTGAGTTCTTTTTTGGTGGCAGCATCCACCATCATGTCATCCACAGGGGACCCCTTGTTCCAGCTATTCCTGTCTGATGAGGGGGCTTAAGACTTTATTGGGACATCTAGGAATGGGCTCCATGGTGTCTGGCTCCTTCCACGCCCGAGATGTAATGAGGTCCACAAGTGGATCCGTGGGAGGGGACACCCAGGAAGTAGATGGGCCTGTGCCGAATGCCTCTAGGAACACTGACTCATCCGATGTTGGTTTTTGGGTGGACCACCCCACCCCCTCTGACAAAGGAGTTCCATGATGTCTCCAAAGGAGACATCCTTGGGGGTTGATCGAGGGGAACCTTACCTTTCCTCCAAGTCAGTGTCTTTGATGAAGGACTCAAGAGGGGAGTCCAGGTGCCTCCTTTTGCATGTCTGTTTTAGAGGAACCTCCTCAGTGGGACTCTCTGGGAGGAGCTCGCAAACTTCTTGCTGCTCCCGCAGGGGGACTTCCTGAAGCAAACTCTGCATAGGCTGTCCCTGAGATGGCAGGAAGGTCAGGGCCATACCCAAAGCAGAGGAAGTCAGAGCGGAGTCTGAGGATGAGATGGTCAGAGAGCTCGAAGAGGTCGAGAGAACCCTCTACACCATGTTGAAGGCCAATGGAGAATGG
The DNA here is from genome assembly GCF_019279795.1 of Protopterus annectens. NCBI lineage: Eukaryota > Metazoa > Chordata > Ceratodontiformes > Protopteridae > Protopterus > Protopterus annectens. Next base: position 535,139,537 of record NC_056746.1, read on the forward strand.
ACATTCTGAGAGGTGGCAAAGGGAGCTGTTCCCATCAGACCCAATGGGGGAGTTGGAGCAGAGACCGCTGGGACCGAGATGCCGAGGGGATGGCTGTGCTCTAAGCCTGGCATCTACATCACCCACTGGGATCCGATGCCGAGCCTACGGCTCTGAGAGCTTGGATCCAATCCGGTCGGATCTGACTCACTCAGACAATGGCCGGCATCGAGGTACAAGGTACCATTGGCGCCAATCTCCCCGAACCCGAGAGTCCTCGGATCCAATGACTCCAAAACCGACGGTCGGATCTGAGAAGGAGTTATAGGGGTAAAGAAAGGCTGAGAGCTCCCCTCTCCGGAGGGAGAGTGGGCTGTCAAGACTCCTATCTGGATCTGGGTGTGGATGCACTTCCGCATCATCTTGTCCATCTCTGCCTCGCTAAGGCTACGGGTGGATCAGGGAGGAGAAAGCTACCAACACCGGCCGGGAGTACCAATGAGAGGAAGCTCCAGATGGTGGTCTAGATGCCTCCGACTCCCGGGAGAACCTAGGTAATCGGAGCCGAGGAGTACTAGGCCTAGGAGGGGTCTTTGATCTTGCAGGAGGCCCCTGCCGGGGCCGAGCGGTCTGGAGACCGTTTCCTGTGTCTGTCCTTTTTGAGTTTCTCTCCTTCTTCAGACCTCTTGGCGGGAGTTTGAGTCCCAGAGGCCTGGGAAAGAGGAGAAGCAGACGAAATAGTGGCCGAAGCCGTGGTTAAGTGGATGGCCATCCCCATTGAGAGAAGTAGACCCTTCATCACTAGCTTAGCCCTCCTGTCCTTAAGGGCCTGGGGGTTGAAGCCCACACAAATAGGATAGGAGGTAAACAAATGGGCCTCGCCCAAACACACTACGCACAGTGTGTGGCCATCGGCTGGTGAGAGCTTATGGCCACACTCTGTGCACTTCCTAAAAACTGGCTTGGGGGTCTCAGCCATAATAGGAGACAACAAGCACCTGCAGGCACTCACACACACACACACACACACACACACACACACACACACACACACACACACACACACACATGCACTCACAGCAAGGAGGGAGAGGCCAAGGGAGAAGAACTACAAGAATAACTTTTAACTTTTTTTTTAAAACAACCGACAAACACCGTGGATAGGGGAGGTTCAAGGGAGAGGATAGGAAGAAACGACACTAACCCTGGCAAGGAAATAACAACTTACCCAAGAAAAATGCTAGGAGCTCTGCGACCATGATGCGTAGCTTTTCAGCGGCAAACGAGATCTGAGGGAAGGAAGGAGACAGGTGGGCATTGTGGGTAAGGGGAGGAGCTTCGAGCTCAGATCAGATGCTAGTGATGTGGCCATCTCAGATCCGATTTGGATTCATAAACCCTCAGGTTGACGATCAAATGAAGTCAACTACTTCAGATCAATATATTTAACAGTCTACTTAGACTCTTTTCATAATGTTTACTGGGAGCATCATAATGACAGACTCTGCATTTGCAGAGTAGGTGGTATGTTTGGATAGATTCACTATCTAAACAAGGAGTACAAAACTCCATGCCAGATAAAGGTTATGTTTCAATTTTTTTTTTTGTTTTACATTTTACATCTTTTATATTCTTCTGGATAAAGTGAAACATTGGAGATAAACTTTTACATACATAATTCAAGTTGTGTGAATGAAAATCTTAACTTATATGATTTAATAAGATGCAAATATTTTCTTTTTATGATATGCTGGACTTGAATTGTATCACTATTAATGTTAATGACTGAAACAATGACTGTAAAATGGGTAGTTTAAACACACATTTAAAGTTATTTAAAGTTCAAATTATTTTTCTATAAGAAATTCATCTGATAAAGAAAGACATAGATAGAATCAATAATAATCAATACTCTACACTAATTAGTTCTCAATTTAAAGAGAACAGAAGAGGTGTAGCAGCGGTAGCGTTGTTGTCTCACAGCAAGAGGTTTTCCCGTTCGATTCTCGGCAGGAGTGCGGGGAGTGCCTTCTGTGTGGAGTATGCATGTCCTCCCCGTGGTTGGGTGGGTGTTTGAAAGACATGCGTAAATGGCCGTGCCTTTGTTGAAGGTTGAACGTCGAGCTGGCACCACGGCGTGGTCCTTCTCACTCTGGACCACGGTGTCACAAACTGTTTTCCCAAACAGGGAAGAACCATCATATGGGGCATTCGCAAAGGACGTCTTGAAGAGCTCCGAAAACTGACACAGTGGGAGCCAGGTATGGCGCCTCATGGCAACACCTGAACTGGTCGCCCTAGTGACTCCCTCCATAGAATGGGAGAAAAGACACATGGACATGTTCACTACTGCTTTTAGAGTGGCCATCCATGTGGAAAACACCTTCTTGCTTTCTGGCGATATGGGCCCTAGGGACGACTCAGTGACCTCCTTTACTAGGTCTTGCTGCAGTTGGATGACGTGTGCCATGTAGTTCAGCGCCCTTATAGAAAAGGTTGCTGAAGCATACACCCGCTTCCCTAGATGGTCCATGGTCCTGGACTCCCGGTCAGGAGGATGGACTGTAGAGCTCTCCTGAGTGAGTTCTTTTTTGGTGGCAGCATCCACCATCATGTCATCCACAGGGGACCCCTTGTTCCAGCTATTCCTGTCTGATGAGGGGGCTTAAGACTTTATTGGGACATCTAGGAATGGGCTCCATGGTGTCTGGCTCCTTCCACGCCCGAGATGTAATGAGGTCCACAAGTGGATCCGTGGGAGGGGACACCCAGGAAGTAGATGGGCCTGTGCCGAATGCCTCTAGGAACACTGACTCATCCGATGTTGGTTTTTGGGTGGACCACCCCACCCCCTCTGACAAAGGAGTTCCATGATGTCTCCAAAGGAGACATCCTTGGGGGTTGATCGAGGGGAACCTTACCTTTCCTCCAAGTCAGTGTCTTTGATGAAGGACTCAAGAGGGGAGTCCAGGTGCCTCCTTTTGCATGTCTGTTTTAGAGGAACCTCCTCAGTGGGACTCTCTGGGAGGAGCTCGCAACTTCGTGCTGCTCCCGCAGGGGGACTTCCTGAAGCAAACTCTGCATAGGCTGTCCCTGAGATGGCAGGAAGGTCAGGGCCATACCCAAAGCAGAGGAAGTCAGAGCGGAGTCTGAGGATGAGATGGTCAGAGAGCTCGAAGAGGTCGAGAGAACCCTCTACACCATGTTGAAGGCCGATGGAGAATGGACATTCTGAGAGGTGGCAAAGGGAGCTGTTCCCATCAGACCCAATGGGGGAGTTGGAGCAGAGACCGCTGGGACCGAGATGCCGAGGGGATGGCTGTGCTCTAAGCCTGGCATCTACATCACCCACTGGGATCCGATGCCGAGCCTACGGCTCTGAGAGCTTGGATCCAATCCGGTCGGATCTGACTCACTCAGACAATGGCCGGCATCGAGGTACAAGGTACCATTGGCGCCAATCTCCCCGAACCCGAGAGTCCTCGGATCCAATGACTCCAAAACCGACGGTCGGATCTGAGAAGGAGTTATAGGGGTAAAGAAAGGCTGAGAGCTCCCCTCTCTGGAGGGAGAGTGGGCTGTCAAGACTCCTATCTGGATCTGGGTGTGGATGCACTTCCGCATCATCTTGTCCATCTCTGCCTCGCTAAGGCTACGGGTGGATCAGGGAGGAGAAAGCTACCAACACCGGCCGGGAGCACCAATGAGAGGAAGCTCCAGATGGTGGTCTAGATGCCTCCGACTCCCGGGAGAACCTAGGTAATCGGAGCCGAGGAGTACTAGGCCTAGGAGGGGTCTTTGATCTTGCAGGAGGCCCCTGCCGGGGCCGAGCGGTCTGGAGACCGTTTCCTGTGTCTGTCCTTTTTGAGTTTCTCTCCTTCTTCAGACCTCTTGGCGGGAGTTTGCGTCCCAGAGGCCTGGGAAAGAGGAGAAGCAGACGAAATAGTGGCCGAAGCCGTGGTTAAGTGGATGGCCATCCCCATTGAGAGAAGTAGACCCTTCATCACTAGCTTAGCCCGCCTGTCCTTAAGGGCCGGGGGCTTGAAGCCCACACAAATAGGATAGGAGGTAAACAAATGGGCCTCGCCCAAACACACTACGCACAGTGTGTGGCCATCGGCTGGTGAGAGCTTATGGCCACACTCTGTGCACTTCCTAAAAACTGGCTTGGGGGTCTCAGCCATAATAGGAGACAACAAGCACCTGCAGGCACTCACACACACACACACACACACACACACACACACACACACACACACACACACACATGCACTCACAGCAAGGAGGGAGAGGCCAAGGGAGAAGAACTACAAGAATAACTTTTAACTTTTTTTTTTTTAAAACAACCGACAAACACCGTGGATAGGGGAGGTTCAAGGGAGAGGATAGGAAGAAACGACACTAACCCTGGCAAGGAAATAACAACTTACCCAAAAATGCTAGGAGCTCTGCAAACACGATGCATAGCTTTTCAGCGGCAAACGAGATTTGAGGGAAGGAAGGCAACAGGGGGCATTGTGGGTAAGGGGAGGAGCTTCGAGCTCAGATCAGATGCTAGTGATGTGGCCATCTCAGATCCGATTTGGATTCATAAACCCTCAGGTTGACGATCAAATGAAGTCAACTACTTCAGATCAATATATTTAACAGTCTACTTAGACTCTTTTCATAATGTTTACTGGGAGCATCATAATGACAGACTCTGCATTTGCAGAGTAGGTGGTATGTTTGGATAGATTCACTATCTAAACAAGGAGTATAAAACTCCATGCCAGATAAAGGTTATGTTTCAATTTTTTTTTTTTGTTTTACATTTTACATCTTTTATATTCTTCTGGATAAAGTGAAACATTGGAGATAAACTTTTACATACATAATTCAAGTTGTGTGAATGAAAATCTTAACTTATATGATTTAATAAGATGCAAATATTTTCTTTTTATGATATGCTGGACTTGAATTGTATCACTATTAATGTTAATGACCGAAACAATGACTGTAAAATGGGTAGTTTAAACACACATTTAAAGTTATTTAAAGTTCAAATTATTTTTCTATAAGAAATTCATCTGATAAAGAAAGACATAGATAGAATCAATAATAATCAATACTCTACACTAATTAGTTCTCAATTTAAAGAGAACAGAAGAGGTGTAGCAGCGGTAGCGTTGTTGTCTCACAGCAAGAGGTTTTCCCGTTCGATTCTCGGCAGGAGTGCGGGGAGTGCCTTCTGTGTGGAGTATGCATGTCCTCCCCGTGGTTGGGTGGGCGTTTGAAAGACATGCGTAAATGGCCGTGCCTTTGTTGAAGGTTGAACGTCGAGCTGGCACCACGGCGTTCGTGAAAATCTACTGCCAATCATTAGCAGACCGGAGTTCCACTGTGGCGACCCCTAACTGGGAAAAGCCGAAAGACAACAACAAGAAGAGGTGTAGCAGGTTTATGGAGACACTCTGTACCAGTAGCCAGAATATTAAATACATATAAAGATAATAATGGAATGCCTTGTTTAGTTACTTTAAAGTTACATAAAGTATACATGTTTGTAAATTTTGATTGGATACCAGGGATTGGACGCAATTTGGTCAAAATACAACTAGAGAAAGTAATAAAGAAAGTCAAAAGACAATTTAATTATAGCAGGAGATTGTAACTGCATATATTCAGTGATAAAGACTTGAGTACTACTAATAAATGTAAGAAATCTGCTGCAGCCGAAGCTTTATTAGAATTTTTTGAATTATGCACTATGGAAGATATAAATGAATATTCAGAACCAAATTCATTAATCTATACATATTACTCATATAGACATGGTACACAATCAATAACAGAAACAGTCTATATTTCATATGACTTAGAAACTAGTTTGGGGAAAAGTGGTGGTAATTTCATATCCTTTGTCTGACCACAATGCTATTACATTTGGAATTAAACTACACTGTAATAGTCTCATCTCTTTTAGAAGAATTCCAGCATAGATAACTTAATTAAATGAGTTTAAAGAAAGATCTAAACACTGGTTAAGTATTTTATACATATATATATATATATATTTATATATATATATATATATATATATATATATATATATATATATATATATATATATATATATACATGGGACTCTTTAAGGGCTATCTATATAGAAAAATATTATGCTGGTACAACAACAACATAAAATAATAAAACAATAAGCTGAAGAGTTTAAGAAGAAATGGACAAAACAGAACTTAGGACACAGAAAGGAGCTTGACAGATAAGCATAACAATTTAAATGCAAAATATTTAGAGATTCTACAACATAAAACTTCAATAAATTTAGAAAAAAATTAAAATGCAAACATATTCTTTAAATCTTAAAGATGTACACTAATTAGCTACTAGATCTAAAATTACTGGGAAATCTAACCATATTAAGGAGATACAGCAAACAATAAACCACAAAAGGAAAATAGATTTAGAGGGGAGATATTAGATGCTTTCAAAAATCACTTTGACAAACTGAATCAAACTAATATAATAACAACACAAAAAGAGTCCATTAAAGTTTTCATAAAAGAAAACACAAAGTATCCTAACAGAGGAACAAATAAAACTGAATGATAAACCCATAATAATGTCTGGATTGCAAGATCAACTTCAAAAATTAAAAACAATCAAAGCTCCAGGTAACAATGGTACTATTCCAGAATTGTACAAGTTGCTGCTGACAGAAGTATTATCAATACTGCTTAAAGTATATTATTTGGTTAGAGATTTAAATAGTATTCTACTCTCTTGGAAGTATACTCTTATATCACCCATTAGAAAAATCAGACAAAGATCCTATGAAAATGTTCATGGTAATATAAGCAAATAGAATTAAAACATAGCTTCTTTGATTAATACATGACTATATTAAAAGACATTCATATGACAATATTAAATTAATAATAATTGTAATACATTATGCAAACATAAAATAAACTCTAGCCTTAGTTAGTTTAGAAATTAATAGTACTTCTGATTCAGTTAACTGGAACTATTTAACTACTTTAGAAGAATTAAAATTCCCTAATAAATTTATCCAACTCATAAACCTTCTTTATGACAAAACTTATACTAATATGAAAATTGGCTCATATATATCCAGGTCTACTGAGATTATTAAAGGTACTAAACAGGGATGTCCACTATTCCCATAGTTTGCATTGCTTATAGAACCTTTTGCTAATGATAGCAGAACTAATAATGATATTAAAGGCTTTCAGATTAATGAAGCACTTAGACCAAAAATTCAACTTTATGCAGATTATATTTTGTTAACTTTAAGTGACTGTAACCTATATTTTAAGACTAATTCAATTGCAATATGTGAAAATATTTCAGGACTTAGTTTTAATGATAATAAAACTGCATGAAATAGAAGAAAGTTTTCAAAAAATTATCTCAAAAGATTATTCTGGCAGATAACATCAATGACACAATTTCCATTAACTATAATAACATATTAGAATCCATAAAACATCTTATTAAATTGAATAAATTATATGTTACTACGGCAGACAGATTACTGATCAAAATAATTATACTTATAAAAATTATTTACAGTAGAGAGTCGATTATCCGAACTAATTGGGACATAGGGTAGTTCAGATAATCAAACATATAATTGAACCGGATAAAAAACCTTCTAAAATCTTGTGTTTTTCTGCATATAGGAATACATTTTTTAACCGTTCAGCAATTTCAGTGGACAATAAAGAATATTTTTCACACACGAGCTGGCTACAAGTTAAAAAAACATGCTCAAGTGAATACGTATAATGTTTACATATTCAGACTTTATGATTTTTCTTACCCAAAAACTTTGGAAGGCTGGTTTGGATAACTGATCTTGTGGATAATCGACTCTCTACTGAATATAATACAAATACATTATCACCTCAAAGAAATATGAAAGGCAAATTAATACCATTCTCTTACAATTTCTTTGGTATCATAGTAAACCTAGATTGACACTAAATTATCATATAAGGGAATGGACTGAGGGTGGTATAAAACTTCCAGATTGGGAATGATATACATTAGCTTTTGTCATTAAAATAATAACATTATGGCTGGATGCTAAATACTTAGCCAAATGGAAAGACATACATGAGAATATCTGGCTAAACACTAATGGGATAATCTCAGTACATCACAAACAAAAACTAGCTAATAACTTTCAATGGTTGTCAAAAGATTATCATACTGAAGGTAAAAATAAGAAAATAAACTCTTGCTATATTAATAACATATTAAGATTATTTAAAATGTTTATAAAAATCCAGATTACAAAGCATGGCTCTTTACAATATTCCCACAGCATACACTGAAAATGTGTGCATTCTAACTTTTCTAATACATCAAATTTAAAGAATATATAATTTTTTTGGCATCAGTTTACAGACAAAAGGAAAATATATTCCAAAGAATATATTTTGAATAAATATGATATAGTCAAGAAAAGGTGGTTAGCTATAGAATTTTGCAGACAATTTATTAGAAAAATTTTGATTTGATGCAAATATCACTAAAAAATAAAATTCCTATATTCATTTCATTTTTATTTAAATTGGACAATAATATGTATGGCGAAGGCTATTTATCAAAAATATACAAAATAATAAAAGTTAAAAAATATATTATAAAGAATCATTAGCATTATTTTTCTCTTATAAACAAACATAATCCAAGTGAAAAATATAAAATGATATCGATGATGTCTGCAAATCAAACCACTCTCTTTACAATGGAGATTATTTACATGGAAGTTATTGCACAGAACATTTATCACACCACATAAAGTTGAACTAATGTATAAAAAGAGACAAGATGTTGGAGATGCAATTCTCAATTAAAAGCTGACTCGGAACATATGTTTTATGATTGTGCAATTATAAAACTTTCTGGAAAAATATAGAATTTATGTTACAAGCTGGCTTTATTTAATACACTAATACCTGCTGAAGTTAATAGAAAGAACTATTCACTACATTGGAGCATTTTAGCCATTGAAAGAAAAGTCATCACTACAAAATGGAAGAGGCACTCTACTCCAACCTTAAAGAACTTTAACACCATTGCTGATAGTTAATGTCTTTCAATAAGAATTGGCAACAACTAAAATGAGAAATAATCATATTATAATACTTGGTTAAAATTTAAAGACCTTTTAGATAAATCTGATTTTAACAAGACCATATGAATTTTATTTTATAGATATTACTGCAAACAGTTACTGTTATTGTTTTATTTTTGGAAAATTTTAATCAAATGTTGATCAAATGGTATAGTTCATGTATTTAATTATTGTTCACAAAATCTAATAAACAATTTTAAGAAAAAAAGAAATATGGGAAAATGTAGTTCACATGAAACATTTCAGTCTGCAGTCAAAATAAATTCTCATCTCAGGTTCCTGCTTTGCAGGCTTTTCACAATTTAAGTCAAAAGAAATATTACTTTACATTCAGATACAGCAATCCCTTACAGACAGAGATCTGGCACTGTAGCTGGCAAAATAAATGAACAGTTTTTATAAAGATGTCACAAAACTAGAGCAGTTCTATTTCCAGTTCTACAGGCATACAAAACTAGAGCAGTTCTATTTCCAGTTCTACAGGCATGTATAAACCACAATATCTTCTTCCATGCAGGCAGGACCAAATCCAACTAGCTTCTACTCTAAAGGGTTAAAATCCCCTTCCTCACAGGGACAGCTTTCAGATTACCTTCCTACTGGTATATACACCTCCATCTAAAGCCCTCCAAGGACCTTCTTTAGGCCCAAAGTTCACAAATATGCTTGACACTAGAGCACTGGCCTTTCATTTTCCTGCGTGCAGCTCTCTCTCATTAACTCTAATGTCCTTGCCTGCTTCTCTTTTAATATATTTAAACAGCCCATCTACCATTATGCTATGTGATCCTAATGAGGAAGCACAATTAAAACGAACCAAAATAATACATTACAAAAACTATTGTATTTCAGTTCAACAGTAGTCAAAACACTCAAAGAGCATACCCGAAGGATATGTCGTGGATGAAAAACAAACTTAGCTTAAAAATAGAGCATATAATTTTGCTTGTGATCACTACCTCATAATAAAATGAAGTGTTTTGTGTTCAACTTTCACTAGAATATAATTTTTACATTCTAAAAAAGGATTTACTCCAGTTTCTCTGGAAATGCTTTCTGTAAAAGTTTTTTTTTTCTTTTGGAGAAAGCAGTGTTGCTCCACTGACACAAATACCTTACTAAGTCATCAAAATAATGTGTGTTTAGTCACATGAAATTTAAACTTGATGGGGTCAGCTGTTACATCAGCTTGTCTTAAGGAATCTAGAAAAGTTTAGACCTTAGCAAGGTAACTTTCCCAGTCTTCAAGGAAACAAAATTACATTACCAAAATAAGCTGCTGTCTACTTGGTGTGGAGTCCAAGAATCCTATCCATAAACCTCTAAAGCACTGTTGGTGTACCACAAAGACCAAACATGATGTTATAATGATAAAGGCCATCAGCTGAGAAGAATGCTGCTTTCTCCTTAGCTGTGGGAGATCATGGGATTTGCCAGTAACCCCTAGTCATGTCTAGTGTGGACAAAACGCTGGCTTTACCCAACTTTTCTATCAAGTCTTCTATTGTAAGCATAGAGTAGAGACCAAATTGGATATAGTACTTAATCTTCTAAAGTCACTTCAAAATGTTATGGTATCACAAGGTTTGGGAATCAGGACAATGGGAAAAATTCCTCACTATCACCCCCAGCTTAAGCATTTTCTGTATTCTTCATTTATCGATTGCCATTGGGATTCTCACAATTGATGGGAGTTTATCACCAGTGATAATCTCAGTACCATGTCAAATTAAACTAGTTCACCAGTTCTTTAACCTACTGTGTCTGAATTACTGACATTTCTCTTATTTTTTACTACAGGACATTCAGTAGGATTTTTAACTTCAACAAACACAATCACTATAGAAACCTCATTTTCTTTCCAAAGCATCATGATTTCTATGTGCTACATCTGCTTGGGATTTATTTTCCAATTTGACTTACTTTGCACATTGCTCTATCATTTCACAAGGATCTTGCCACTTTGCAAGAAATTTATTTTCAGCAATGACCACTAGCACAAGCACTTTATCTCTGGCCTGATCTAATATGAGCATGTCTGTTATGTGCTCACTGCTGTGTTTCTTGTGCTCTTTTCATTTGTTCTTCAATAATATGTATTACAGTTTCTAACATATGCTGCAGTTCTGTATAATGCCCTACAACACAGTTAAAGGGAAAGTAATGTTCTTTATATTGATTATTGCTGCAGTAGCCTTAGCTACATGGGTTATAGCCTGCCAAGAATATAATAGCCAGACAGCTTCAAAAGCTTCAGAGTAGCTTCCATGTGCCCAAACTATCAAGCAACTCAAGATGAGCTGACTAAAAGACAAGTTTAGGTGCAAAGCACTTTAGAGCTTTCATGTCACTGGAGAGTAGGACTGCTAAAGCTTTTAAGGATCACCAGCTGCCTTGTGCTTTCTTTTGCAGGGCTAATAATTTCCCACTGGGGAAAAACACATCCATTTCTTATTTTTACTGATGTTTACTACTCTCCTCTTCAGAAAAGTTATTTTAAAGCAAAGGAGTGCTGTGTCTTAATGGACTGTCTCAAAACTGTAACATACTTTTAAATGGAGCACTTGTTCTCTTCTAACAGTTTTAAAGCAGTGTAAACTGAGAACATATTTTCTGTGAAGAAATTATGTTAAATTTTCTGCTGTGAGGTTGTCATAGTGTTTGGAAGTGCTTTTTACTATTTTTTTCTGTCAAATAAGTAACTCACTTTCATGGACTGGTAGTTTTACTGGCATTTACTGCTTGCCTTCCCCAGGAAGGTGGCACCACTTTTGACCTGACCAAGGAAGAGATTGTCAGTACATCTTTCATTCACAAAAATTAAAAAAAAAAAGGCTTTGCCACAACAATAAGCTAGCAATTTGACTCAGCCGGGTGAGTCTGCTGTGGCCATTTGTTGTACCTCAGATCACTCATTTTTCCCCAAATCTCTTTGGTATAGCACCTACAGCCACTATAGAATGGGGGTTATCCACAGCAGATGCTGGAGTCCCCTCAGTGGGCAAGGGAGGGCCAATCTTTTTTTAATGTGGAGAAATGGTAGAGGTATTTTTTTAAACAAGAAACATCTTCATTGAATTATTACTTATGACACTGGCAATCATGCATTTATATAAAAGAAAACAAACCATACTGACATATTTTCATTTGCAGACATTATACATCATACATCGCTTATAATCTTACATACAGTCTTTGTCCGTCAACCATTACATAGCTCATTTCATTCCTCCCTTACATAAAACCTCATTCCTCCTCCAAAACATTATTCTGTATATACTGTTCCCACAATTCCCATTTTTTATGTAATTTGCTCCTACCGTTTTCTAAGGATCCCACTTCCAGTCTTTTTATCTCTGTTACTATATTCACTACTTGTAGTACAGCTGGTTTAGACCTTGAGTTCTATTTTCTAGCAATTGTTTTTTTTTTTTTTGACATTCACTACCATTAAACTTAGTAAGGCCTTATGTCTAGGCAATTCCATTTCTGTATCACATTTCAAAAAAAATCATTTCCCCGATTCCCTAGTTACATCAATTTGCTCACTCAGTACTTCTGACAGAGTAGACTGTGGGGAATTTTTAAAGACTGCCAACTCATTACCTTCCCAAAAAATATGTTCCTAACTACCTCTTTCATTCCACTCATACTTCCAACATTTGAAATTTACCTGAGGAAAATTTCTTTAGAGTCTGCTTGGGGTATAAAAATACCCATGCAAATACCTTCAAGTAAAGATCCAAAATCTTCTAGACTTTGTTGCATATTTGGAAGCTATACATATATCCTCCAGATTTTTTTTTATCAATTGCTTATCCAATCTCTCTTCCCAGTTTTCCTAACCTCCTCCCTAATTGCAGTCATCCCTATTGGCAGAATTTCCTTTCTTCAGTCCTGTGCTGGCTTAGTTCATAGAATACTTTCGGCTGTATGGTCGTTGCTGTTCTTATTAAGGATCTGCATCCAAAATCCCAGACTCTCTCTATTTCTTGAGATTCCCCCTGTTTCATCATCAACCCTTTCCACTTTGAATTATAGCTTTCTGCTTGCACTATGTATAGGAGCCTTAACTGTGCAGCTCTGAAATATCCCTTCAAATCAAGCAATCCCAAACCACTGTGTTCTACTGAAATAATCAGCTTATCCCAATTGACTCCTGCCTGCTTCTCCTCCAAGATAAAATCCTTCAACTCTTTATTAATCGCTATCCACAACTTCTCCTTTGTTTTTTTTTAAACATGCCTGATCTGTGCATAAAACTAATGGGACTAAAAACATTTCCACTGCTTCTGTTTTGTTATCCATATCTATTATCCATAAAAGAGAGCTTCAAATATCTTAGTTTTGGTATCATCTTTTGTTTAGTCTCTGGGGTCCCACATATCCTTAGCTGCTGTAACAGAATCTTTTTTAATCCATACTCCTAAGTACTTCATTTTCTTATGTTCCCAGAAATATGGGTATTGCTATACTAATTTGTGTGTGGGTACATACTTTACAGCTACTGCCTTTGTTTTATCTTCATTAATTTTGTATCCCGAAAAAATTCAAGACCGTTTCAGAATGTTCCACAACAATGAAATGTCTGTTTCTGGTTTTATGAGGTACAAAATAATATCATCTGCAAATAAAGCCAACTTTTCTTGATTACCATACCGATTATATCCTTGAACTTCTGAGTCCCTTATTTTCTTTGCCAATGGTTTTAAATATAACACAAATAACAAAGGGGAAACAGGACACCTCTGACTGATTCCTCTGCTCAAACACAACTTAGAGAGGAAACCTCCAAATTTTATTTTTGCCTCCGATTCCTCATATATCCTTCTAATCAACTTGTTTTTTCAAACTCCTTTATTAAATTATCACTTAAGACACTGGTACACATACATTAACAGGAAAGAGAACAGAACACTAGACCATTTTTCCATTTAGATACAATACACATCACATAAATTGTCTTTGCTACTATCATCAGTTCAACATTACAAAAAAATTGCTGAATTCCTGCCTTCTCATAAAACTCAGTTCTCTCCTCCTGAACATTATTATGCAAGTATCATTCCCACAATTTCCTTTTACTGCTATGTAATTTACTTCTTCCTTTTTCTAAATATCGCTCTTTCATTTTTTAATCTTGTTTATAATATTCAACACCTCAAATACAGTTGGTGCAAACTTTGAGTTTTGTTTTCTAGTAATTGCTTTTTTGGCAGCCAACAGAATTAAACTTAATAATGCCTTACTACAGCTAGGCAATTCAGATCCTGTATAACAGCTCAAAAGAATAATTTCCTTACAGCCATTTGCTCACCCAATATTTCTGATAGAGTACACTATAAGGAATTTTTGAAGTTTGCCAACTCATTAGAGTCACAAAACATATGTTCCCAGTTACCCCTTTCTTCTCCTTCATACCTCTAATATTTGCTATCCACTTGAGAAAAAATATTTAAAGTCTACTTGGGGTGTAACAAAATAAGTATGCAAACACTTACAAGTTAAGATTCTAAAACTACTGGACTTTGCATCATACTTGGGAACCTTACATATGTGTTCCCACTGTTTTCTTGTAAATTGCTTTTCAGTCTCTCTTCCTAATCCTTTCTAGCTACCTCTGATTGATTGCTATAGTTATCATGCAATATTTTATATACTACTAATTATCTCTTTTTTAACAGCAACGTCTGTTCTACATTCAACTAAAAATGTACCAGACCAGGTCTTTCACTTAAAATTTCCCTATTCCTTTCTCTTTGCCTGTACTCCTTGATCAAGCCCTGGTAGAAGACATTCTCTAGCCTACAATCCAAATGTCTTCTTGGCCTCATCCCTCTCTATTACCTTTTCTGTTTGAGTTATTTGCTCCTAATATCTTGTGCCCTTTGTCCAGGTTTCTCCAGTAAACTCTAGCTCTCCTTAGCCTATTTTCTATGCCTGTAGTTGCAGTCATCCCTATTGACAGAATCTCTTTTCTCCTTTCTCGTGTGGGCTTAATTCTTAGAATGCTTTCTGCTACTTTAGGAGTATAATGTTCTGCAGGGTTGATATTATTCTCCTTAAGGATCTGGATTCAAAATCCAAATCTTTCTCTTTATTTCGTGAACTCCCCCTTGCCTAATCATCATCCCTATCCACTTTGAATTATAACCTGTTGCTTGTGTTATGTATATAAGCCTAAACTGTGTAGCATTAAAATATTCCTTTAAGCCAGGTAAATCTAAACCACCTTGTTCTATTGGAAGGATCAACTTTTTCCACTTAAATCTTGCCCTCTTTCCCTCCCAGATAAATTCCTCCATTCTTTAATTATTGCCCACAACTTCTTTCTGGGTTGATAAAAGTATGCCTGACTCGTATACAAGACTAAAAGGACTAAAACACTTTCACTGCCTGTATCATACTATCAGTATCCATAAATAAGGGTTTCCAGTTTCTCAATTTTTGTATTATCTTCTGTTTAGTATTTTTCCACATATCTTTGCCATAACATAGCCTTTCTAATCCATACTCCTAAATACTTCACTTTATCATGTCCCCAAAAATATGGGTATTGCTGAACCAATATGTGCATGGGTACATAATTTACATCTATAGCCTTTGTTTTATCTTCATTATTTGTATATCCTGAAAATACTTGAAACTGTTTCAAAATGCTCCACAACACTCAGATGTCCTTTACTGGATTTATCAGGTACAAAACAATATCATCTGCAAATAAAGCCAACTTTTCTCAATTTCCATAACAATTATATTGTTGCATTTCTGAGTCCCTTATTTTCTTTGCCAATGGCTATTAATATAAAACAAATAAAAGGGAAAGAGGACACCTCTGCCTGGTTCTTCTGCTCAAACACAGCTTATCTGAGAGGAACCCTCCCACTTTAAATCTTGCCTCTGTTCCTTCGTACATCCTACCAATTAACCTTGTTATTATAGCAGGGAATGTAAAAGCTTCCAATGCCCTGCTCGTAAAATCTCACCTTACTCTGTCAAATGCTTTTTTTGCATCAAGACCCACCAACAACAGAGATATTTTCTTATATTCTGCTTCCCTCTGGATCATCATTGTTCTGATAATGTTGTCAAATGTTTGCCTCCCTTCCACAAAACCACACTGATCCATATATATCAATTTTGGCAAAACATTTGCCATTGTTTTAGCTAGTATAGACATAAACAATTTATAATCGAGGTCTGACATTGAAATGGGTCAATATGAAGCTGAGTCCAAAGGGCCTTTGCCATTTTTAGGTAACACAGCCATCACAGCTTTTTTCTAAGATGATGGTACTTCCCTTCCTTTTAAAATACTGTTAACATTATCAGATCTTTAATCACGTTCTTCCTCCTAATTTCCAAACTTCCATTGGAATATCATCTGTTCCTAGAGACTTTCCTGAAGATTGATTATACATCACTATTTTTATCTCATCACCTTCTATCCTGTTAGTCGTTGAGCCTTGTCTACCTCTGGTCTAGCATAATCAAGTTTTCCACAAATATTTCCATCTGTACTCTTTCTTGATTTCCACACTTCTCTGCTTTATATAAATATTCATAACATTTCTGGAATAGCTCTAAAACCTCTACATGATTTCTAGTTATTTTTCTTATCATAGGTTCCCTAAGTTTGGTGATAACCCTTTCAACATTCTGTTGTCTAAGTCATTGCACCAAAAGTTTTTGTGCTTTGGAGTTATCAAAAACAGTTGGTTAACTGCAATCTTTCTAAACTCGTGTATATTATCCAGGTTCTTCCTTATTTTCCTTTTAGTACTCTGCATTTGTTTCTCCTCTTGTTCTGTGAGATTCCCCTTACTCTGCAATACTTTAACCTTTGCCAGCCCCTCTAAGCAATTTCTGTTACTACTTAACCATATCTGGTTTGCTTTTAATTCAACCCTATTTTTAAACTCCATTTTTTAATTTATCCCAGTCACTAGCTATAACTTCTGAAGATATTTCTATCTCTCCTAATAACTCTGAAATCATTTCCACTATCATCATCTTCTTTCGGCTGTTCCCGTTAGGGGTCGCCACAGCAGATCACCTTTTTCCATTTCTTCCTGTCCTCTGCATCTTGCTCTGTCACACCAATCACCTACATGTCCTCTCTCACCACATCCATAAACCTTATCTTAGGCCTTCCTCTTTTCCTGTCACCTGGTAGCTTCATCCTTAGCATCTTTTTCCCAACATACTCCGCATCCCTTCTCAGCACATGTCCAAACCAATGTAATCTTGCCTCTCTGGCTTTGTCTCCAAACCTTCCAACCTGGGCTGACCCTCAAATATACTTATTCCTAATCCTGTCCACCCTCGTCACACCCAGTGCAAATCTTAACATCTTTAACTCTGCCACATCCAGCTCAAATGCCTGCCTTTTTGTCACTGCCACGGTCTCCAACCCATATAACATAGCTGGTCTCACTACCCTCTTGTAGACCTTCCCTTTCACTCTTACAGGTACGCATCTGTCACAAATCACTCATGACACTCTTTTCCACCCACTCCATCCTGCCTGTACTCTCTTCTTCACCTCTCTTCCACACTCACCGTTACTCTGAACTACTGACCCCAAGTATTTAAACTCATCCACCTTTGCTACCTCTACTCCTTGCATCCTTACCATTCCTCTATCCTCCCTCTCATTCACACACACATATTCTGTCTTAGTCCTGCTGACCTTCATTCCTCTTCTCTCTAGAGCATATCTCCATCTCTCCAAGGTCTCCTCCACCTGTTCCCTACTCTCACTACAGATCACAATGTCATCTGCAAACATCATAGTCCATGGGGACTCCTGTCTGATCTCGTCTGTCAACCTGTCCATCACCATTGCAAATAAGGGCTCAGAGCTGATCCTTGATGTAATCCCACCTCCACCTTAAACGCATCCGTCACTCCCACCGCAGACCTCACCGCTGTCACACTACCCTCGTACATATCCTGTACCACTTTTACATACTTCTCTGACACTTCTGACTTCCTCATACAATACCACAACTCCTCTCTAGGCACCCTGTCATATGCTTTCTCCAAGTCTACAAAAACACAATGCAACTCCTTCTGACATTCTCTGTACTTCTCCATCAACACTCTCAGAGCAAACATTGCATCTGTAGTGCTCTTTCCCAGCATGAAGCCATACTGCTGTTCACTAATCATCACATCCCTTCTTAACCTAGCTTCCACTACTCTTTCCCATAACTTCATGCTGTGACTGATCAATTTAATCCCTCTGTAGTTACTACAGCTCTGCACATCACCCTTATTCTTAAAAATCGGTACCAAAACATGTTTTCTCCATTCCTCAGGCATCCTCTCACTCTCCAAGATTTCATTAAACAATCTGGTTAAAAACTCCACTGCCATTTCACCTAAACACTTCCATGCTTCCACAGGTATGTCATCTGGGCCAACAGCCTTTCCATTCTTCATTCTCTTCATAGCTATCCTTACTTCCTCCTTGCTAATCCATTGTACTTCATGATTCACTATCCCTACATCATCCAACCTTCTCTCCCTCTTATTCTCTTCATTCATCAACCCCTCAAAGTACTCTTTCCATCTCCTCAACACACTCGCCTCGCTTCCACTATGCATTCCTCAAATTCCTCTCTTTTTAACAGGTAGATGGGAAAGCGCCAGTGCCTTATTTATACTTCATTACCCTGCATTTTTTTCTTAGTTTTTAAGTGACTGATCAGATAGTTACTGGATGTGTGTCGAAGCTTTCAATTAAATGCACATGTTCCTGTGAAATATAATTTCTACATAGTCTAGCCCAGTTAATTTATCTTGGGGAATAATAAGTAAGTTTTGTTCGAGGTCCTACTACTGAATTCACATCTTTCATACCAAATATTTCCATAAACTTCTTGAGATATCTGCCCTGTTATATTGTCCCTTCTAAGTCTCCCTGATACATCCTCACCTTTGCAAATCAAATTCCAGTCCCCACTTATAAATAATACTCCTTGCTGAAAGCTTATCAATTCTCCCAAAATTTCTTAAGTTCCATAACAGCAGTTTTCAGTAGAATATAATAAAAGTCATTGCAATCCTCATCTCATGCCAATGGCCCCTTACTACCACACATCTACCATTTCTGACTTTCTTCCTCATCTATCACTATCACAGCCCCTCTAGTGATCAGTATTATTACTCCCCTTTTCCTCTGTCACTGATATTCAGCTGAATATCCATTCTGAAATCCTCCGTAAAATTCACAAGCTAATTTATTTTCAAATGTGTCTTCTAAAACATTGTTATTTGCACTCTGCATTGCATAATAGAATTCAATACTTTTTACTTTTTATCTACACCTGTAAGGTCATTCACTTTTCAGGATAACATGGACAGTATAACCATCATGATAAAAACTACTGCTCCCACCTATTATAAATGACATTTTTAATGTACATTTCCAGCTTTTTGTAACATGCATGCAAAAATGTTTGGCAGGCTGATCTTTTTGTACAACTGTTTCTTCTCTTCATCTCCATTTCAAACTATGTCACATTTTTCAAGACTTTTTGTTTTAATGAAAACCCTCATACAAAAAACTAAATACAAAACATCTCCATCCCTTATTAACTTGGACAAACATGAAGTTTAACTCTCCAGAAGGGAACAACTTCTCCAAACTGACACATGCACCTACAGGCACTATATAACCTAACATTAAAGTTACCCATGCTAAAGTGCATGCTGCAGCCTGTGCTCCCTCTTACACTGATTGTTGTGTGTTCTTTTTCTTAACTCCGTTCACATCCCAGATATAAAAACAACTTGTATATTTTTCAGAAAACATTTGCTTTTATCCTTAAAAAAAAGTGCACTCACTATCTATAAAAATTGCAGACCATTCTATTAACTGCATTAAAGTATTAAGACTGCTAGGAAGGTTGTTACCTCTTAATATCAAACCTGTTTTTTCACTGAATTGTTTGCCATTGTACCTTCAAATTATGCATTTCCCTCAGCAAAGAATACTCAGAATTCTCAAGATTAACTGCTTGTACCTGCAGACAGCTTGTATCCATGGAAATGTACTAAGCAATGAATCTTTGCAAATTTCACACAGAAAAGAATGCACAGCTGCAGACATCTCAATGTCACTGAATATCTGCCGGTGGAAAACAAACAAGCTAATATCTCTGCAGTTGTAAAAAGTTTGCATTTTCATGGTTTTCATCATTTTCTCTTATTCTGAAAACTTACATGCTTAGAAAAACACTAGCTTACAATTACGTTTCTCCCTTTTAGTGTCCTTGTAAACATTAATGATATAAAGTGGGATATATGCTTTACAGTCCATCTGCAAGTTTAACAAAATCAACAAAAGTCCAGTGGTTCTCAACCACTTTTTCTTGCAAATCCATCTTTCACAAATCTGAGAAGATGCTTTATAACCTTCAATGTGTTCATTAATTTCAGAGCTGCTAGTCTTCCTGTTCATTTCCATCTCCCAACATCAGACTCCAGTTCTAGTTCAAGTCTAAGGTACTACTGATTCCTCTAGTCAACTCCTGTGCTTTTTTCTGTCTCTCAAGCATTTTCCTTTGGAACACTGGAAAAGGGTTCACTTGCAAAGTCTCTCTATAAACCTTACCATCAAAAGAACGACACACCAAGACTCCTCCTGTTTGCTGACTCACTTTAGTTGGATAAAGTTTTTTTATTTCTTCTTTAGCCTGTTCTGCATCAAAAATGACTTTGATCCTCCATGAAAAAACACTTTGAAGACAGCTGGATGCATCAGCTTGAAACTCACACCTGCCTCTTGACATCACCTGATTGCTTCTCTTCTGCTTGCTGTACAGTGAATAATTACTTTTTACAAACACTTTGCTATCTCCAATTTTTAATACTTTGCCCTTCTGCTACAGGTTTGTCAGAATCAACTCTTTCTGCTGATAAGATTGCACCTTTACTAATACAGGTCTTAGCTGCTTTATTATGGTCAGGTTTAGAGCATGCACTCAATGTGCTGTTTCAATTAACAAACTCTGCTGTGGAATATTAGTCCAGTTGCTTATTTGTACTTTCATAAAATTAATACTGTCTATTCCTTCCAGTTTATTTGGTACAGAAGAAAATCCCGGGTTTTCTCTGAGCGTTCTGTCCTCTAACTCTATTTTTTATACAGTTCTTCTTGAGAAACCTCATAGTCAGCCAGCTTTTTCTTCATGTCAGCCTCTGATTTTTGTTTAATCAGTTTATCTGAATAGCTAGTTAAAACTCATACTTTTTCCAGCCTTTTGTTGTTTGAATTGAGATATTCCTTCAGTGTTTCATTTATTTTAATCACCTCTGAGTACGTTTGACTTATTTTTCCTCTAAATTACTGGAAGCTATCTTTTGAACCACAGCTGGAGGATGGACTGTTTTTTGCTGAACATCTGCAGTACCCTTTCTAGACAGTGCTTTTTCTTCACCTTTGGTTGATTTTCTTTCAAGTTTTCCAAATTTCTTCTTTGCTTGCATCCAGGCAGTGTACTTACTGGCCAGTAACTGAATTTTACCAAAGAAAACATTTTCAATGGCACACCTTTATCTCATTTTCTGTTTTCACACTGAGATAGCTGAAGTTATACAGTTGATCAGTATGCAGCCATCTTGGGAGTCCTCCCTCTAATCAACCCTATTATTTTATGAGGGAATACAAATGCTTCCATTCCCCTACTCATAAAATCCCAGCTTACGCCGTTAAATGCTTTCTCTACATCAAGACCCACCAACAGTGGCATTTTCTTACATTTTGCTTCCCTCTGGATCATAATTATTTAATTAAAATTGTCAACAGTTTGCCTCCCCTCCACAAAATCACACTGATTCATATCTATTAAATTTGACATCACCTCTAGGATTCTTTTAGACATTATAGACCTAACCACTTTATAATCATGGATTAAAATTGAAATGAGCCAATATGAAGCTGGATCTGATGGGTCTTTAACATAGTTAGGTATTACAGCCACCACAGCTTTCTTCCAGGATATGTTGGTGCTGTTAAAATATTCTGGATCTTTATCACTTTACTTCCTCCTAGCTTTCACATTTCCACAGAAATACCTTGTATTCCTGGAGACCTTTGTGTAGATTTGTTATACATCACTGTTTTTATCTCATCTCCTCCTATCCTGTTAGTAACTGAGCCTCATCTACCTCTAACCTTGTGATATTCGATTTTTCCACAAACATTTCCATTGTACTTTTTCTTGATTGCCACATTCCTCTGCTTTATGCAGATGTTCATAACATTTCTGAAAATATTTCTAATATGGTTACATGACCTCTGGTAATTTTCCTTGTTATAGGCTCCCTAAGCTTGGGAACAACCCTTTCTATTTTCTGTTGCCTGAGCCGTTGTACTAAAAGCTTTTGTGCTCTGCAGTTATTATCAAAACCAGTTATTTAACAATAATCTTTCTAATCTCATACATATTATAGAGGCATTCCCTTATTTTCTCTTTAGCACTCTGCAGTTGGGCTTCTTCTTGTTCATGATATTCTCCCATTCTGCAGTACTTTAAACTTTGAAAGTCCCTCTAAATAATTCTTATTACTTCTTAACCACATCTCTTTTTAGTTTACTTCTATCCTAAGGGTGGAGAGCACTCTTTGTTGATCATGGGAGAGGGAATGGGGGAGGTGTTCCTGTTTGTATCAGAATGTTAAGCCATTCCTGGGGAAACAGTGGCTGCCAATAGTATCATGGCTGGCCCCATCTTTCCTGTCAAAAAAGAAATAAGAAACCAAGCCTGTAGCTACTCCTCCTCACATTTCTTTGGATAGGAGCAGTTTACTGGGACTGACTCAGGGTTTAATTCAGACTACTGATATTTCCTGTAGAGTGGTTTCTGGTAAACAAAAGAGGGACATCTCTTTTCCTGAAAAGATTAAAAATTCGTAATCTGAACAGGAAGATGCAGGGAAGGATTCATGGTTTTGTCCTCAAATTTCTGATTTAGACTGAGAGGAGAGCTCAAAAAGAAATAAGAAACCAAATGTGTATCTACTTCTCTACACATATCTATTTCTATCTTTGCAGAATCTTTTTCAAAATGTCAGGAGTCTCTATTTTTGGTGAGAGTTCTCTACCACAAGCTGGGATCCAAAGAAAACAAAAAAAAACCTTTTTGACTCCCTCACACAGGATTTTGTACTTGGGATGTCAACTAGACTCCTCAATTCAAAGAGCTTTTCTTTCACAGATAAAAGAAAATCTTTATCTACATGTATCCCTAAGGTTTTCCAATCAGACTTCAGTCACTGCAAGAGAATACCTTAGGATTTTGGAGCATCTATTATTCTCATGATACCCCTGAAAAGACTCTATATGAGACAGATACAGTAGTATCTGAAATCTCTCTGGTCCCAGCATCAATACCCTTTATCTTTTCAGATCCCAGTACTGGGATTTGTCTGAAGAATTTTTTTTGGTGAAGACAAAAGATATCATTAAATCCATGTCTCCACTTCTCCATCCCTGCTCCAAAGCAGTCACCACAGATGCTGTAGACTTTGCTAGGGAGCAGTTTCATGAGGTATTTAAGTGTAGGGGGTGTGGGACACCAAGGACTGATGCAGGCATATAAATATAATGGAGATGCTTACCCTGATCACGACGCTCAACTTTCTGAACCATCTTTGGTCCCCGACACCTCTTCAGGTGGTCATAGACAATACCACAGTTATGTGGTATTTTAACAAGCATGGGAGAATAAGGTCAAGTCATCTTTGCAGACTAGCCATGTTAGCTTGTGACATAGCTTCAAAAGCACAATCTCACTCTACAGGCATCTTACATGCCATTCAAGAAAAACTGTGTGGCAGACAAGCTGTAAAGGACCAAGGCAGATCCTGATGAATGGAAATTAGATGGAGTGTCTTCAAAGTTTGATCCAACTGTGAGGAGTTCCTCAAGTAGACCATTTTGCCTCATTTCTGAACAATCAACTGGCAAAATTCTGTTGTAGGACTCTGTGCAAGACTGCCTGGAATCAGATGCCTTTTCTTTTCTTTGGACAGAAATGTTCCTGTATGCCTTTCCATCTTTTCCACTAATATCTAGGATACTTCTGAAGATTCAGAAGTAATCCTCCAAGACCACTGTGATGACTCCCTTCTGGCCCAGGCAACCATGGTTCTCCCTTCTTTTGGAAACTGCCAAGGGCAATTACCAGAAGCTTCCTCACAAAATGGATCTACTCACACAAGAAGAGTTTTTGATAAACCCTGATATCAATCATCTTCAACTGACTGCCTGGATGATAGGGTCTTAATTCCTTTTAAGTACCCGTTTTCTGGGGATGTTCAGCAGATACTAATGGAGGCAAGAAAGCCTGCTACTAGAAAATCATACATTAGCAAATGGAAAAGGTTTTATAGTTGGTGCCAGCAACATAACCAGCACCCATTCATGTCTACTTGTTCTCTGGTTTTACAGTATGTGTGTGAGTTACTATCCTATGGCCTTTCTTATTCCTCTATCAAGGTTCCTTTATCAGCCATTTCAGCATGTCTGTCCATGGATCCTCTTCTTTCAAGGCAGTCTCATGTCAAATGTTCTTGAAAGGGATTTTGCATAAGAGGCCTACAAGTAAACAAGCGGCCCCTATTAGGGATCTTAATTTTATGATAGAGAAGATAATACTTGCCCCATTTGAACCAGCTAATCTGGCTGACTTGAGGTTCTTAACATGGAAAACAGTCCTGTCCTCTGCAAGAAGGGTATCAAAGTTGTAAGCTCTTATGGTGAGTCAACCCTACCTCCTTTTCCATAGGGACAGGGTTTCTTTGATAACTAATCATTCTTTTATGACTAAAGTGGTATTCAAGTTTACTTTAAGGCAAACTATCCATATCCCCTTTTCTTTCTTGAACTTAGAAATGAGGGAGAAAGGATACTACATACCTTGGATATCCACAAACAACTGAACTGCTATCTTGACAGAACTAAATATTTCAGATCTTCAGATCAACTGTTCATTTCTTGTGAAGGTAAGAAGAAGGGACAAAATGTGTCAAAACAGACTATTACCAAGGGGTTGTTTAAGGCCATTACCTGTTGTTATACTCACCATGGCAAATCTATTCCAAGCAGGGTCAAGGCCAATTCTACCAAGGCCTTGGCTTCATCTATGGCTTTTTTGGAAAGGGTTGGATTCTAGAAGATGCTACTTGGTCCTCTGTGCATACCTTTACAAAGCACTTTAAGCCTGATTCCTTCAATTGGTCTAGATCAAGTTTTGCTAGGACCATTCTCCAGGGGCGCCTGGACCCTTCTCCTTCCTCCTCCCAAATATAGTTAGCTATGGTAATCTACCCATATAGCTAATGATACTAAAGCAGGGATCAATATGAAGAACATACTACAGCTATGTAAGCTGAATTTACCACAACAGTAAATGTTTGAATGATCACTGCTGCAGTAGCCACTCCCTCTCTCCATCCTCTTGTTTTTTGGTATATTTGTATGCCAAGATGTGGATATTTTTTTTTTGTTCCTAACATTGACCTTTCAGAGCTCATCCTCCATCTCGCTGCTGGCAGGAAAGATCTAAAGGGTCTCAGGCCCAAACTTGTCTTTTAGTCAGCACAGCTCAAGCTGCTTGACAGTTTGGACATACAGAAGGTGCCATGAAGCCCTTGAAAGCTGGCCAGCTGTTATATCCTTGGCAGGATATAACCCAGATATCTAAGACTAATACAGCCGTGATCATTCGAACATTGTGATCATTTGAACATCTACTGTTATGGTAAGTTCAGCTAACAAGACTGTGCTTTCTTCTTCCCAAGTTTCCACTTAAAATGTTTAGCACACCTTGTGGATATCTGCAGTGCAGTAGCTCAAAGGAAGTAAATCCATTAGAGGCTTGCGTTATGTCTCTTACAGTGCAAGAAGGTAAGGAAGTAGTTGGTCTCAAGGACTAATACCTTGTTCTACAACTTTATAAAGCATGTACTGCAAAGTTTTGTTAAAGAATTCCAGTAGTCCCATCTGTTGGAAGGTGGTATACAAAGATTCTCTCCTGCCTCATGTTAAATGGCTGACATAGGTCAGAACTTTGGACATGAACAGCATACCTCGGTCCATAAAGATTTTTCAAGCAATTCCAATTCTAGAAAATAGCACCAGTTCTTTTTTTTTTTTTTTAAATACCTGTAACATTTACTTGTTTTAGGGAACCTTTGTGGGAACTTTTTAATGTAACCAGTGATTATCAATATGTACTAGTGAACTTTACCTGACAAAGGTAACTACAAATCCCAAACCTATTTGCTCAAATGGGACTTCCGTTATAGTTAAGGGAAATCAAAGGCCTCCTAAACACCAGGTTTGGTGCCATCTTATGACACTGTGGGCAAGTTGCACAGATATGTTCTATCTCCTTCATAATGCCTTGCTTGTAAAACCAATCAAAAATCTTAGCTGTTGTTTTATCCATACCTAAATGTCCACACAAAATGTGGTTATGAGACAACTTCATAAAGAGATGTCTAAAATGTTCTGGTACCAGCAAATGGCTTATTAACTCTTCTCTCTAATTATTCGATAAAACACATTTTTTTTTTAGTTTAAAATATGGGTACAAAGTAGAACTATTCTGATCAGGGATTTCTCAGAACTTTTGCTATGTTTTCTATATTCCTACTTAGAGTGTAATTTCCCATGGTGTTTTTTTTAAGCTGAAATGGCTTATGTGGAGATCACTCAGGTCATTAGTCTCATCCCTAGCCTGATATGAGGTGGAGGGTGTAGCGTCATCTCCTATAAAGACAGATACTGCTATCTTTCCTTCACTTAACTGCTCTTCTAGAAAGGACAATTCATAAAACTAATTCCCTTGTGTTGCTGGTAAGTTGTTTTTCTCTATGTTATTATGACTTCCAGCAACAGAGTCCTGTTTGTGTACTTATTTTCTATTGAAGGCTATATCTGACTACATTCCATTCCATTTGCTCATCATACATCATCTGGCCCCTTTTCAACAATTTCTGTACTGAATTTTCAGTATGCTGATGACATTTTATGCAGGGTATCCTTATTGTGAACTCTCCTTCCTCTCCAGCTCTGTATTAACTCCTTCTACAATGCCTTTTCAATCTTCTGATTCTATAGCTTTGTCTTTATTTATGTCCAAATATCTCTATCACTATGGCTGTTTTTTAACCCTCCTCCCACGGTTTCTATCACTGTTTGAAATAGGTAAAATGCTGCCCAGGTAGCACATCATGATTAGGCTGTAAAATTGGATGTAGTACATTCCTATAATGGTTTCTACTTCTGTTTGGATTACAGGATACTTTTTTCTTCTCTCCATGTGTACACATCAGTTCAACTTTCTGGTTGCTAGCAGTTTTATGCTTACATGCACATTCTGCTCAAACTAAAGCAGTTATGCTTCCTGAGTCTTACATGCCTTGTAATTCATTTTCATCAACAAAAAAAATGTACATTTAAAATATTTGGTAACAGCGCACTGGCAAAAGGCCAATTCTATTCCTCTAGACATTAAGTACTTAGCCTGCATCTGTTAGTTTACCTTCAGATACAGGCTCTTTGACAGCTGTCTGACAATTTTTAATAGCTTTTACCAGTACAATGGTATCATCATAAGCGGTAAAATACTTTATTATGCTTCTCTTCTTTAAACATTTAAAGTAAATTTGTTCGGATAACAATGCTTTTTTTTTACTCAGAGGCTCATATCTTACAAGCACATATATATACCCTCAGGTAATGGCTTGTTAGGATCACTGCTGAATTCAGGTACGACATTTAAGCTCTGCACTTTCAAACAATGCCAGACATTTTACAAAGACTGGATGTTCAGAGGTTTTAAACATCATTTTGAAACACATTTTTGTAAACTGTTAGGACTTACCCCTTAGATCTATTCAATTTTAAGATGTGTAAACATTTTCCTACACCATTCACATAAGGTTTGAACCACAGTCTCAATATGTGTTTAAAATTTGCCATCTGGAACCCTACTTATTTGACAGGGTGATTGAACAGTGGTTAAATCTGTCTGCACATGGTACTGGTGAGGCATCTGGCCTTACTTAAAAGTTATTTTTTTCAGTTTGTAGTAATTATGGACATATGTATCTTCCATATTAACATAGGCTTTCAGAGAATTCCTTGCAAAACGAGGAGATAAAATTATTTCCCACTCAGTGAAGGGCCAGTTATCTTTCACTGCATAACTTTCAAAGACCACAATGTGGGCCACAATATCATCATCTGTTCCCAGCATCTTCAACAGTGAACTATTTCCTGGGGCCTTGGGTGCATGACTGAGCAGTGAAGCTATCTGCTGTTGTGCTGTTACAAGCAACTTTTGTAAGTTATCGAAATGCTGCTCAACTGCTGCACACCTGGTGCCACTTCTTTCTTAAATGATAAGTAACTGCTGACTGGTATTCAAGACATTTGCATTAGTTGGTCTCCAGCATCTGTGTAGCCTTTTACTAACACATTAAAATAACCTAAATTTCAGGGCCAAACCTAGCAGCTGTAGTCCACATACAGATGCAAAAGACAGCAAACAGCAGTACCACTTCAGCACTGCAATAGTTCAAAAAGTCTTAACTGTACAGTTTACAAGGTTTATATCATATACATCTTTTTTTTTAAACTCTCTCTCTTTCAGTTACTGAGAAGTACATCCCGCCCAGTTCAAAGCATGCAAGAAACACTATTAATTTATTTCTGTATCAAATACTACAGGACTTTCTAGAAGGTTAATGGCAGGGATTAAGCAGTGCCTGCATTCTCCACCATATGTAGTATTTTAGTTCAAAAGTAGTCACAAAAACACTTACCTTTTAAAGATTCAGCAAGGGAATATTTGTAAGAGAGATAAAGAAAACCATGCTCCTTGTACAATACATGCAGGAAAGGAATGTGGCTTAAAAGAATGCAGGATTTGAAAGAGCTATGTAATGTTTGACTGACAATGATTGGATAGATTATAAGATTATAACTAATGTATAATGTTTGCAACTAAAATTGTGTCAGTATGGTTTGTTTTCATATGATTGCCTATGTCATAAGTGATAATTTAATAAAGATGTTTCTTGTTTTAAAAAAAAAATTAAACCATGCTCCTCTACGGCAAAAAACACACAAAAAGAAATGTTACATGGAATGTAGGTTTTACAACAGAAGTTACAGCTTTTTGGAAAAGAACAGTTCAGAATGGCTTAACTCCCATGCAACACAGCCCATGCAAATAAGTGTCTAAAAGCAGGAGTAGAAATGTCCAATACTACAGGTATTTCCATTTAGTATCTTCACAATACAAAAAGCAACAATTCCATTAGAAAGGAGCACTTTCACTGTCTTCTCACATAAGCAAAACAAACTTCTCAGCAATCTTCATTTGACGTTCCTTTGCTGGACAGCAGCTCCACTTTACTAATGGTATCTTCTTCAACATGAAGATAGTAGGGAATCCTCCCTAAAAATTTTAGAGTTGGAATTAAATACATACGTAGCCAGACAGTCTCACAGACACACACACACACACACACACACACACACACACACACACACACACACACACACACACACACACACACACACACACACACACACACACACACACACACCAAGCCTTTTGTACTCAGGCCTGAAATACTGCTGGTTTCATCCTCATGTAGCATTCTACTTATAAAGTAGGATACAATGCCTACATTTGTATTTGTATGTGTGTATGCAAACATACACACGCACATATATGCATTTATATACACATACTGGTGGTGTGAACAGTGGCTCTAGAAGATGGTCACTCCTGAAATGACACCTGACCCTATGAGCAAAATGGCAGAAACAGGGTTGATGCTGATACATACATATGTTTATTATTGTATTTTTTATGTCATGAATAGAGGACCTCTTGGATGAGGTGATGAGACCACTTTTTGAGAAAGCACAATATTTAGCGATCATTGCAACTATAACAACAATACAATCAGATTCAGGGCAGGGAGAGCTGGCTGAAGATTGACTGACAGGTAAAAATGGAAAATAGTAAAACAAAAACGCCACCAACACAAGGTAGCTAAAAACACACCAGGAATCTGGAAACTTTGCTGGAAACAATGTTCATTTATTTGTTACACAAACAAACAGGTTGAGCGCTTTCTTCAGAATACTTCTGACTTCATCAGAACACTTACTGTTGTATACCAATGACTTAAATACTACCCCACAAAACCGCCTTTTTCATTAATTAATCAATTAAATCATTAACGTTCAAAAAAAATTATAAAACATAGCCTTGTGCACTAATAAATCCTATAAAACACTTCTCATAAAATCAATAAAACCATACGTGTTGCACAAACATGTGCACGTATATGCCCTGTATACATATAAAATGTAATATTTAAAAAAGCTAAATATAACAACACGTATATGGTGGTTAAATCACCTGTTCACTACTGTATGACATACATTATAGTCATTCTAACAACTATATGCTTGGCCTAGGAAACTGTCTATGCCTGATAATACATTACGAAACATTCTGTTATTTATAAAATTGGTACCAATGTATCACCGAATGTACTAAACTATGATACCAACACTGCGTGGAATGGACTGTGACAGTTGCTCTAAGTCCTTATGAGGGGCTTAGTTGGAATCATCTCATTGAGGCCAGGGGGTGTAGATGCATCTAACTTAATCTGCCATCTGATCTCCCTTTCCCCCACTACTGCCTTGATGTTTCCCCCCCGTGGATTGGGCATGACCACCTCCAAAATTGCAAATTTGAAAACATTACATTGTGGGTTTTTGATTAAATGCCTTGACAATGCATTGTTTATGTCACATTTCCTCATACAATATGTGTGGTCATAAATCCTATTTTTTAGACAACGGTCCGTCTTTCCCACGTAGTAACTCATACACGTTTGACAAACACCCAGATATACTATGTGTTTAGTCAAGCAATTGCCATGACAAAACTTGACCTTACTTTTTGTGCTGTTGTTTAGTACAATAATAGGTACATCCAGAATGTACTTACAAAAATTACATTGACCACATTTTTTTGTACCTGTTTTCTGTATTCTCTTTCCCTTATAATAGTTGGATTTAATCTCAATAATTCTCTTCAAATTATTCCCAGTCTTATGTACAAACTGTGGTCTGTCTGGTACTCTTTCCTTAATAGACAGGTCACTTGTTAGAATATTCCAATTGGAAGTGATTATATTTTTAACTTCTCTAGTATGCCTGCCATATTTAATTATACACGCCCTGGAGTATTCATTACCTGGGATATTACTACCAGTGTTGCTGTTGTTATCATTTCTGTATTGGTTAGTCACAACCCCTGTTCCCAGTAGAGGTTTATACTTATTTCCCCATTCCTTTGCTATGTATGAGGTGATATCCTTGATCATAGCTTGGGGGTATCCTTTGTCTGCAAAAAGATGTCCAATGTACGACATTTCCCGAAGCATACACTCTCTCTCGGAAGTCATCCTAGCAGCCCGGATACACTGCCCCCTAATGATGCCCCTTTTAGTACTATAGGAATGTGCACTATCAAAGTGCAAATAACCATTACTGAACGTATCCTTTCTGTAGATACGAGACTGGAATGTGTCCCCCTGACTATATACATAAACATCCAGGTAATTGATACCGGTGTTGTCATATTGGTGAGTGAATTTGAGATATTCCGTAGTGTTGTTGATGTATTGCATAAATACAGATAGTTCTTGTTCACTGCCCTCCCACAGAATGAAGATATCGTCCAGGTATCTAACGTATCTCTTAATTTGCATCATCCAGTTGGAATTGAGAATGAACTCAGTTTCCCAATCAAGTAAAACCAAGTTGGCGTAAATGGGAGCACACGCTGTTCCCATAGCTACGCCAACTTTTTGTTTGTAATACTCCCCCTCAAAATAGATGTAATTGTGGTCAAGGACAATGTCCATAAATTCCATAATTAAAGATGTGTCATTCTGCCCCAAACCACTCAATCTAACAATGCTGTTGTTGAACCTATTCAGGCCATCCTCTTTGGGAATGCATGAGAATAAGTCCTGTACGTCTATGGTAACGTATGTAAGGTTAGGGCTCCACACATCTTGCTTAAAAATGCCCAGAAATTCCCATGAATCTTTCATAATATGCTCAACGGTGTTGTACATATGTTTCAATTTTTGGTGAACTACTTGGCCAAAAGGGAAAGCTTTACTTGCACTACCTGAAATAATAGGTCTAAATGGAGGGTCATGCGCATTCTTATGGACTTTAGGGATACCAGTAATAGTAGCAAGTATTGGAAACTCGACCTTTAAAATTTGTATAGGTCTTCATTTATCCTATTTTCCAAGATAAATTCCTCTAGATAGGAATCAATACGTCCGTGGGCAATATTAACCTCATTCAAAGATGAGGCTGCATACTGTGTTGAATTATTCAATAATTCAAATATCTTGTTAGTATATTTCTCCTGGTCATACAACACTATGCCCCCACCCTTGTCTGCTGACATAATTCTGATGTTTTTTTCACATAGAGATTCAACCACATCAATAACCTTACTACTAAATTGATGGCGTCGTTTTTGGTATCGATATTTATTGTGTAAAGCATATACCTGGGCATTTACTACGTTCTCAAAAGATGCTAAAGTGGAAGACATAGGGGGTGTGAAAACACTTCTCTTCCTAAGCTCACTTCCTAGTGGAAGATTGATACTATTTTTATTGAAAAATATCCCTAAATTCAGTTTTCTCAGGAATAGTTTAAATTCCACTAGGGTGTCAGTTGTGTCCAAGTTGTAATCAGGTATGAACTTCATACCCTTAAAAAATATCGAAAAAAGTTCAGGTTGAACTTGGTACACACGGTAATTATAAATTTTCAATTCACCACTGACATGCAGTATCCCATCACTATTTGGTTTTGAATTTTGAACATTCTGAACAGTACTGCCAAACTGACTATCTGTGTCTACCTGAGGAATAAACCAGTTGAAACATTTGGGGTCAGTTATTGATTGTACCTGCGACCCCTCCAAACATTCCTCCCTTTCCCCTTTCGTTCCACAGTTTTCCAATACTCTCTCTCTTGGTCTAAAAAACACTCCTCATCAGCTTGGTTAACATTACTATCCCCATAATAATTTGAATACCTCCTGCCAGATATAGGCCCTTTGTATTTACTATCATTTTTTGTTTTCCACCTATAGGCGGTCCCTTTTTCATATTGTGTAATATCCCTTTGCAATTTCTTACACTTCCTATCAAATGTCTTCTTGTACATATTCTCAGCATATTCATATTGCTTGAAATATAATTTTTCCCAATGTGCAAAAAGCATGTCATTTTGTATAAGTTTATCAATCTGTTCTACCTCGTTTAGTAAACTGCTCAATTTAGAATCATTACAATCAATAATAAATAACATGAACTTTTTACCGAATCCATTAAACATTTCATTACATATTTTGATGTTTTCGGCATTCATATCGACCCCCAGGGGTTCTTTAAAAAAACGCAAGCCCATGGGAATTACGCCACTGTCCAAACATTTCTGGAGATACATATTCTCCACTTGAATATTTTTAACTTTACTTAACTTATTACCGAAGGAGTATATTAATTCCTTCAAAGAAGGGTGGTCACCTTCACCTCCTTCATGTTGACTAATGGTCCTAGAACCATGAACATCTTTAAAATCCATAGGTATTTTGATAAATTTGTCCAGATTGTACCCATGTCCTTTTTCTAAACCTCCCTGTGAAGAAGGTTGTAAAACAGTACCTTTAATGTATTTATTGTGAGCCGTGCTGTTCTTCTCTTCACCGGCATATGTCCAAACAGGAGGCTGCCGTTTAGGCTTAGCACCCGAAATCAAATATAAATCCTCGTCGATGTTACCAGTCGTAGTAGAAGTATTGATGATACTTCTGTGTCCAGCCATTTGCTCATTTAATTCCTTCCTCGGCGTGCATTTCGACGTGAGCGGTGAGGAGGATCTCCTCTGCCCGTTGGGAATATCATCGTCGCTGCAATGACCAATAGAGGAACGGACTGACGTTGGCACAATAAAGCTAGGTTGCACACAGTTAGTTTGCACAATAGCAGGCGGAGTTAGTAATTCCACTAAGCAGGTTATTTCACCCTTGATGATTGCCATTTCGGAATGGATTTTATCGATCTCCTCACGGGTGACATATGTGGATAAATTCAAGGTCTCCTGCATAGAATCCATGGAAAACGACTATAAAAGTAGAAATAATCCCAGTGTCCAACAATTGTAAAACAAAAACGCCACCAACACAAGGTAGCTAAAAACACACCAGGAATCTGGAAACTTTGCTGGAAACAATGTTCATTTATTTGTTACACAAACAAACAGGTTGAGCGCTTTCTTCAGAATACTTCTGACTTCATCAGAACACTTACTGTTGTATACCAATGACTTAAATACTACCCCACAAAACCGCCTTTTTCATTAATTAACCAATTAACTCATTAACGTTCAAAAAAAATTATAAAACATAGCCTTGTGCACTAATAAATCCTATAAAACACTTCTCATAAAATCAATAAAACCATACGTGTTGCACAAACATGTGCACGTATATGCCCTGTATACATATAAAATGTAATATTTAAAAAAGCTAAATATAACAACACGTATATGGTGGTTAAATCACCTGTTCACTACTGTATGACATACATTATAGTCATTCTAACAACTATATGCTTGGCCTAGGAAACTGTCTATGCCTGATAATACATTACGAAACATTCTGTTATTTATAAAATTGGTACCAATGTATCACCGAATGTACTAAACTATGATACCAACACTGCGTGGAATGGACTGTGACAGTTGCTCTAAGTCCTTATGAGGGGCTTAGTTGGAATCATCTCATTGAGGCCAGGGGGTGTAGATGCATCTAACTTAATCTGCCATCTGATCTCCCTTTCCCCCACTACTGCCTTGATGTTTCCCCCCCGAGGATTGGGCATGACCACCTCCAAAATTGCAAATTTGAAAACATTACATTGTGGGTTTTTGATTAAATGCCTTGACAATGCATTGTTTATGTCACATTTCCTCATACAATATGTGTGGTCATAAATCCTATTTTTTAGACAACGGTCCGTCTTTCCCACGTAGTAACTCATACACGTTTGACAAACACCCAGATATACTATGTGTTTAGTCAAGCAATTGCCATGACAAAACTTGACCTTACTTTTTGTGCTGTTGTTTAGTACAATAATAGGTACATCCAGAATGTACTTACAAAAATTACATTGACCACATTTTTTTGTACCTGTTTTCTGTATTCTCTTTCCCTTATAATAACTGGATTTAATCTCAATAATTATCTTCAAATTATTCCCAGTCTTATGTACAAACTGTGGTCTGTCTGGTATTCTTTCCTTAATAGACAGGTCACTTGTTAGAATATTCCAATTGGAAGTGATTATATTTTTAACTTCTCTAGTATGCCTGCCATATTTAATTATACACGCCCTGGAGTATTC
The DNA here is from genome assembly GCF_019279795.1 of Protopterus annectens. Taxonomy (NCBI): domain Eukaryota; kingdom Metazoa; phylum Chordata; order Ceratodontiformes; family Protopteridae; genus Protopterus; species Protopterus annectens. Next base: position 535,175,247 of record NC_056746.1, read on the forward strand.
ATTACCTGGGATATTACTACCAGTGTTGCTGTTGTTATCATTTCTGTATTGGTTAGTCACAACCCCTGTTCCCAGTAGAGGTTTATACTTATTTCCCCATTCCTTTGCTACGTATGAGGTGATATCCTTGATCATAGCTTGGGGGTATCCTTTGTCTGCAAAAAGATGTCCAATGTACGACATTTCCCGAAGCATACACTCTCTCTCGGAAGTCATCCTAGCAGCCCGGATACACTGCCCCCTAATGATGCCCCTTTTAGTACTATAGGAATGTGCACTATCAAAGTGCAAATAACCATTACTGAACGTATCCTTTCTGTAGATACGAGACTGGAATGTGTCCCCCTGACTATATACATAAACATCCAGGTAATTGATACCGGTGTTGTCATATTGGTGAGTGAATTTGAGATATTCCGTAGTGTTGTTGATGTATTGCATAAATACAGATAGTTCTTGTTCACTGCCCTCCCACAGAATGAAGATATCGTCCAGGTATCTAACGTATCTCTTAATTTGCATCATCCAGTTGGAATTGAGAATGAACTCAGTTTCCCAATCAAGTAAAACCAAGTTGGCGTAAATGGGAGCACACGCTGTTCCCATAGCTACGCCAACTTTTTGTTTGTAATACTCCCCCTCAAAATAGATGTAATTGTGGTCAAGGACAATGTCCATAAATTCCATAATTAAAGATGTGTCATTCTGCCCCAAACCACTCAATCTAACAATGCTGTTGTTGAACCTATTCAGGCCATCCTCTTTGGGAATGCATGAGAATAAGTCCTGTACGTCTATGGTAACGTATGTAAGGTTAGGGCTCCACACATCTTGCTTAAAAATGCCCAGAAATTCCCATGAATCTTTCATAATATGCTCAACGGTGTTGTACATATGTTTCAATTTTTGGTGAACTACTTGGCCAAAAGGGAAAGCTTTACTTGCACTACCTGAAATAATAGGTCTAAATGGAGGGTCATGCGCATTCTTATGGACTTTAGGGATACCAGTAATAGTAGCAAGTATTGGAAACTCGACCTTTAAAAATTTGTATAGGTCTTCATTTATCCTATTTTCCAAGATAAATTCCTCTAGATAGGAATCAATACGTCCGTGGGCAATATTAACCTCATTCAAAGATGAGGCTGCATACTGTGTTGAATTATTCAATAATTCAAATATCTTGTTAGTATATTTCTCCTGGTCATACAACACTATGCCCCCACCCTTGTCTGCTGACATAATTCTGATGTTTTTTTCACATAGAGATTCAACCACATCAATAACCTTACTACTAAATTGATGGCGTCGTTTTTGGTATCGATATTTATTGTGTAAAGCATATACCTGGGCATTTACTACGTTCTCAAAAGATGCTAAAGTGGAAGACATAGGGGGTGTGAAAACACTTCTCTTCCTAAGCTCACTTCCTAGTGGAAGATTGATACTATTTTTATTGAAAAATATCCCTAAATTCAGTTTTCTCAGGAATAGTTTAAATTCCACTAGGGTGTCAGTTGTGTCCAAGTTGTAATCAGGTATGAACTTCATACCCTTAAAAAATATCGAAAAAAGTTCAGGTTGAACTTGGTACACACGGTAATTATAAATTTTCAATTCACCACTGACATGCAGTATCCCATCACTATTTGGTTTTGAATTTTGAACATTCTGAACAGTACTGCCAAACTGACTATCTGTGTCTACCTGAGGAATAAACCAGTTGAAACATTTGGGGTCAGTTATTGATTGTACCTGCGACCCCTCCAAACATTCCTCCCTTTCCCCTTTCGTTCCACAGTTTTCCAATACTCTCTCTCTTGGTCTAAAAAACACTCCTCATCAGCTTGGTTAACATTACTATCCCCATAATAATTTGAATACCTCCTGCCAGATATAGGCCCTTTGTATTTACTATCATTTTTTGTTTTCCACCTATAGGCGGTCCCTTTTTCATATTGTGTAATATCCCTTTGCAATTTCTTACACTTCCTATCAAATGTCTTCTTGTACATATTCTCAGCATATTCATATTGCTTGAAATATAATTTTTTCTGTTCTACCTCGTTTAGTAAACTGCTCAATTTAGAATCATTACAATCAATAATAAATAACATGAACTTTTTACCGAATCCATTAAACATTTCATTACATATTTTGATGTTTTCGGCATTCATATCGACCCCCAGGGGTTCTTTAAAAAAACGCAAGCCCATGGGAATTACGCCACTGTCCAAACATTTCTGGAGATACATATTCTCCACTTGAATATTTTTAACTTTACTTAACTTATTACCGAAGGAGTATATTAATTCCTTCAAAGAAGGGTGGTCACCTTCACCTCCTTCATGTTGACTAATGGTCCTAGAACCATGAACATCTTTAAAATCCATAGGTATTTTGATAAATTTGTCCAGATTGTACCCATGTCCTTTTTCTAAACCTCCCTGTGAAGAAGGTTGTAAAACAGTACCTTTAATGTATTTATTGTGAGCCGTGCTGTTCTTCTCTTCACCGGCATATGTCCAAACAGGAGGCTGCCGTTTAGGCTTAGCACCCGAAATCAAATATAAATCCTCGTCGATGTTACCAGTCGTAGTAGAAGTATTGATGATACTTCTGTGTCCAGCCATTTGCTCATTTAATTCCTTCCTCGGCGTGCATTTCGACGTGAGCGGTGAGGAGGATCTCCTCTGCCCGTTGGGAATATCATCGTCGCTGCAATGACCAATAGAGGAACGGACTGACGTTGGCACAATAAAGCTAGGTTGCACACAGTTAGTTTGCACAATAGCAGGCGGAGTTAGTAATTCCACTAAGCAGGTTATTTCACCCTTGATGATTGCCATTTCGGAATGGATTTTATCGATCTCCTCACGGGTGACATATGTGGATAAATTCAAGGTCTCCTGCATAGAATCCATGGAAAACGACTATAAAAGTAGAAATAATCCCAGTGTCCAACAATTGTAAAACAAAAACGCCACCAACACAAGGTAGCTAAAAACACACCAGGAATCTGGAAACTTTGCTGGAAACAATGTTCATTTATTTGTTACACAAACAAACAGGTTGAGCGCTTTCTTCAGAATACTTCTGACTTCATCAGAACACTTACTGTTGTATACCAATGACTTAAATACTACCCCACAAAACCGCCTTTTTCATTAATTAACCAATTAACTCATTAACGTTCAAAAAAAATTATAAAACATAGCCTTGTGCACTAATAAATCCTATAAAACACTTCTCATAAAATCAATAAAACCATACGTGTTGCACAAACATGTGCACGTATATGCCCTGTATACATATAAAATGTAATATTTAAAAAAGCTAAATATAACAACACGTATATGGTGGTTAAATCACCTGTTCACTACTGTATGACATACATTATAGTCATTCTAACAACTATATGCTTGGCCTAGGAAACTGTCTATGCCTGATAATACATTACGAAACATTCTGTTATTTATAAAATTGGTACCAATGTATCACCGAATGTACTAAACTATGATACCAACACTGCGTGGAATGGACTGTGACAGTTGCTCTAAGTCCTTATGAGGGGCTTAGTTGGAATCATCTCATTGAGGCCAGGGGGTGTAGATGCATCTAACTTAATCTGCCATCTGATCTCCCTTTCCCCCACTACTGCCTTGATGTTTCCCCCCCGAGGATTGGGCATGACCACCTCCAAAATTGCAAATTTGAAAACATTACATTGTGGGTTTTTGATTAAATGCCTTGACAATGCATTGTTTATGTCACATTTCCTCATACAATATGTGTGGTCATAAATCCTATTTTTTAGACAACGGTCCGTCTTTCCCACGTAGTAACTCATACACGTTTGACAAACACCCAGATATACTATGTGTTTAGTCAAGCAATTGCCATGACAAAACTTGACCTTACTTTTTGTGCTGTTGTTTAGTACAATAATAGGTACATCCAGAATGTACTTACAAAAATTACATTGACCACATTTTTTTGTACCTGTTTTCTGTATTCTCTTTCCCTTATAATAACTGGATTTAATCTCAATAATTATCTTCAAATTATTCCCAGTCTTATGTACAAACTGTGGTCTGTCTGGTATTCTTTCCTTAATAGACAGGTCACTTGTTAGAATATTCCAATTGGAAGTGATTATATTTTTAACTTCTCTAGTATGCCTGCCATATTTAATTATACACGCCCTGGAGTATTCATTACCTGGGATATTACTACCAGTGTTGCTGTTGTTATCATTTCTGTATTGGTTAGTCACAACCCCTGGAAAATAATTCAAGTCACAAAAGTCTGCAGTGAAGATAAGGTTAAAGAGAGAGGAACCAAATCTGTCTAGACCAAAAGGGGTAATAAGGATTACTCTTACCTTGTGTATTTTATGGATAAATCTCATCATCAGAAGAAATGGAAATGTGTTAAGGAAGCCATTTAGCCGGGAGTGAGATACAGCATCCTTCACTTGACCTCCTGCAGGTAGGCTAAATAAAAAGAAGTTGTGGTATTTGATGCGCTGGTTGGACAGGCAAAGAGGTCACAGTTCAAGAGATCTCAAGACAAAAGATTCTTCTGGCGACTATGAGTAAGAGACTATTTGCAGTGCAAGTTTTAAGAGACATCAGCTCAATCTGTCTGCCAGGAAATTTACATCCCCTGCAACGTGCACTGCCATCACCAATCCTGTAGTTCTCCCCATTCGCTGATCATCCAGACTATAGCCATACTGATGATTAGATGTTAGTAACACCCTTGAGAAAAGTCTCTATAAATTCCAAAAGAGATGGAAACGCTGTTTTCATTTCCTGGATGCTGATGTGTAAATGGGATTCCTAGAGTGTTCAGATTCCCTCAAGTATCTGCCTGTTGAAATGCCCTATCACCACCATGCCAGGATACACACATTCTTAGTACCTAATGTCAGTGGGCTTTGGAACAGGAAAGGGTTTACTTTCAGGAGGTCTGCCTGATCCAGTCACAAGCCTAGATGACAGTGGCATATCCTGGAAATCCAAAGGGATTGATGAATGAAATCAGTACTTTGAAGGACTGCTTTAGCACCTTCATACAGAATCTGGAATAAAAGACCATAAAAATTGATGCCATAATCAGGCCCAGACTAGTAGACATCTTTACAAGAAAAGTCTCAGAATTTATATTACAAAAAGTGCTTAGTGTAGGGAAAGGACCCTGTGGTAAAGCAAAAGGGGATGATAAGCTGTTGTGTCCAGGGAACACCTTATAAAAGCTAAAATATGAATCTGATAGAGATGGAACCTTTTTCAATATTTAACTTGCATAAAGGGGAACAAGTTAACCAGATACCTTCTCTAATGAAGAATGTTCTGAATCAGGGTGACAAGAAGCCAGCCAGGTATCTACACAAAAGGTTGATAAACTTGGATCACGGTAGTTTGAAATTGGCTGCAATTGCAGACATACGTTTGATAAACCACCATGGAACAGAGGCAAGCTTGAACAGGAGTGTCCACAACTGTTGGTAAGAGGCTCTGTTTTGGAAGCATAGAAACCTATGTGATTTCTCATAAAGTTTGTTATGGAGGCAGGGATTCTGGGTGCCCAGACAGCACACCTGTTTTCCTTTGTATAGATAAGGCAAAAAAGGCTGCATCTTTGAGTTCTAAAATGTTTTGATAGCAAATGTCTTTAGGTCACGAAGACCTAAGATGTGACTTGGGCACAAAAAAAAAAAAAAAAAAAATCAAGAAAAATATCCTACATCTTTCTGGGCTAGTGGGTCCTCCTGGATGACTGTTTTTGTTTGAAGAGCATTTGTCTCTCTTTCCTGACTGCTAGTCTTTGGCAATTTGAGAGAGAGAACTGAACACAGACAGGCTTTAAAGGAACCGAGAGAATCACTCGAGAATTTGTCTCTGAACTGCTTTTTTTACTGGAGCTCTTTCATCAAGCTCCCTATTGAAACATCGGCACTCATAACATCAAATGCGGACATTAAAAAAAAAAAAAAAAAAAAAGAGTGATTCTTGAACATACCCCTTATCTTTTACACTTCTTTTCTGCAAGGGAGGCAAGCCCACTGCACCCCCCTCCAATGAGGGAGGCAAGCCCCTTAAACCACCTGAACTTATTAAAAATATCAATGCTGGGATTGTGGAAAACTGGTACTGTACTGGCCATGAAGCCTAGCCTGGAAAACTGGGTGCCAACTGATGGAAAAAAGGTTGAGATCCAAGACGCCAATATTTTAAATCTGTTGGAAACAGAAAATAGAATGTAAACTTCAGAATTACTCAGCAACAGTTAAAACAAAAGCAATACATTGACAGAAAGGTAAAGACTGTCACTAGTTTAAAAAAATAAAAAGTTACAGTAATGTGGAAGAAGTCTGGACAGAAATTTCACATGCAAGTAACTGTAACAGAACATTAAAGTCCAAGATCCTAACAAGTGCATAGAGAGGGTACACAGATGAATAGAATAAATTCCAGGCATTTATCAAAGCTACCAAGTCGAGTCTGCAGGCCAGAGATGCCCGAGATTCTTGTGCAATTATCTTTTGCTAATCCAGGAGCTAAAACATGAGATTTGATTTCAGATATTGTTATTAATTATTTTTATTTAGTTTGCTAACTTGGGTAGAGCATTCATTTCAATGGACATTTTTCAGACTCGGCCCACACCTAACAAATAAAGGATCAAAGTTAAAACATTTACAAACCAAAGTACTGACAAAGCAAGTATTCCAAATGAGATGTTGCATAGCAGTACAATGGTAAGTAAAATATGTCCCAGTACGACAAACGTTATTTACAAAAGCGCAGTAAATTGTTTACAAAATTGAGAGGTGACCAAGGCAGAAAAGAGTGAGGGGGTTGAAAGAATAGTATGGCTATCTAATCACTGAAAACTGTTCAGATGTTTGGGTGACCATAGAAAGCTTTGTCATAGATATCTCATGTATTTTTGTTATTCTTAAATCATTGGCAGGCTGCTTCTTTGAATTGTAATTTGTTTATGTTGTGAGTAGAATTTCAGGAAACACTGCCTTCTAATTCTCTTAATAAAATTATTGAATCAGTATTTAACAATAATGCTTTTTATGCCAGATATGGCAGGCTAGTTAAGAAAGCAGTCAGATTCAGTGACTGTCATACCTCTTAACCGTACCAAATTCCTCAGTATTTACCGGTTTTGAGGTCAAAATAATGGGGTGCCACAAATTTCCAAGAGGCCCCTTCAATTCCCAATTATTTATTTCATTTTTATTTTCAGTTTTACGGTATGGCTAACATCATCATGCATTGCCAGGGTATCCTGCAACGTCATCAACATGTTGTGGCATACTTGATGACATCAGCTTCATGAGGCAGTGCCTGACTGCCTGTTGGACTGAAACACTGGGGCGCAAGTTTCAAACCATGGATGCTAGTAGTTGTGTAATGTGTATTGGTCAGTCAATGACCTGCAGTGTGAGACTTTTAGGGATCATCTACAGGCCGCTTGCACCAGCAGTGCTTCCTGGAGCTTCCTCTGCACCACTATGGTTACGCTACCAAGCCCAAAGACATAAGACATGCATGGGAAAGTTGTAGAAGCAGCACCAGCCTTAACAGCAACTGCAATGTGGAGTAGACAAAGACCAGCATGTGAAGCAGATCCAGCAAAAGAAAAAAAGATGCGAGCCAACCGAATGCCAACAGGCGTGAGGTTGTGAAGCCATTCATGAGTAGTGAAATAGAGTGGATGCCAGGTAAGAGAGGTGAGTTTGCGCACTGCACCGTGCATAGTCAACCTTCCTAAAGTTGTAGACTATACACAATGGAATTGCAATTCATGTTTGTACTGAAACAAGTACAGTTCCTCATCTTTTATTTTCAAGGCATTTTTGTTGCAAGACCAGTTTTAAGGTTTTATTTAGAATGATACCCCAAATAATAACAATAAACAGCTCTCACATATTCAGACTTCAAAAGTAAGCTTTAAGGCAGGGTATGAATCCCATTTCTAGGATTTCAGCGGAACTGCGGCTCTCCCTTTTTTATTTTAACAAGCTTTATCCTACTTTTATTACACGAAAGGCTGGAGATCCAAATCCAACAACTAGTACGTTAGAGTTAAGCATCTCACTTTCCTTTGTTATATTTGTAGATAACCCAACAAACCACATTTATCTTTACATACCCAGCTAATACTTCTGGCAACAACTGACTCATTAAAAGTAAAAATGCTCTGCTAGACTTTAAAGGTATCTCACACAGTTCCTTTTCAAAACAGAAAACTTCCATACTAACTACATCTCATGATATTTACCATCACTTCCTAGCACTTGCCTTTTCAGACCCTCTCAGAAACTCTAAAATAGCTGACAAAGAAATTGAGGTGGGTATACAGGAAACAAGTTGAACTGGCAATCAGTTTTATAAGGCATGACTTACCAATAGTCTGCAGTTTCTGCTTTTTCACGTTTCTCTTTTCCTTTGACTTAGTGGTAGATGTACAGGTAGTGAGTGTGCCTTTGCAGCTGTATTACTGTTTGTAGTAGTAAAGATGGAGTATATTATAACCGCTACGGTAACAACCTCTGGAGGTACAGTTGCAGTGTTACAGATTTTACTGGTTGCTATGGTGCCTGTTGCTCCAGTGACATTCTTACTAAATCCGAGGCCCATTAAGGGAGTAGTTCATGTCAGATAGTACTTAGGCAGGCCATTTTAGCAGTTCTCATGATATAAAATGTAAGTTAGTGTGTGAATGTTAATCTATTTTGTCCAGAACTGATAGTTATAGTGGAGTATAGTTTACGTCAGCCTAATATAATTACATTGTATTGAGTATTGTCATGAAAACAATCCATCTAGTGGGTGGGAAATGCTTACTGATGGATTGTTTACAAAACTGTAAATCATCTGTAATTTAAGAATGCTGGGGTGAGGGGACAATGAAATCGAAAGCAACCGCTGACAGGTGCCCCTTTAAATCCCGCATTCATCCTTAAGGGCGATTTCAGCTCTGTAGACATTCTTCTAAAATTAATGATATTTGTGTAATGCATATAATCATAACCATAACTCTCAATCTCTCAGAGCAAGAAATCTGGACAAAGCCAAAAATAATGGTGGGACAAACGCCCAAAGGAAGTTCCTTTGTTTCTAGTTTACTTTAGTACAGTCTCCTGTCTTACTTCGGTACTGAAAATGTTTTTATCAACTCTATAAAGTATAATATAGTATATAAAATTCTAACACATACACACCTTTACTTAAAAAAAAAAATGGGATGCAATATACCTTTAAGAAAGTAATGTTACTTGGGATGTGAGTCGTGTCTAGATCTGGGTACTTCCAAGTAAATCTCTGAAACAGCACCATATGCTTTGTTTAAGTGTCTTCACTGCAAAAGTCTCATGCTTGCATAAGGTGTCAGATACATTGACACCTTAACCTGGAATTACAGAACTTAGGTCTGGAAGACTTAAAATCAGTCATTACAAGAGGTAAAAAAAATACCCCCTTTTCCTCTTCTGATATATCCTTTAAGTCCATACTATGGCCAATTACTAGCATAAATGGCAATAAAAAAAGAAGTTATGTGCTCACCATAACATTCCATGTTTGTTGTCCATGATCTCGCCTTCTTTCTTGCTTGGTGGGTTCGGAGCAGACACTCGGCTCCGACTTGGCCGTATCCTAAAGCTCGAGAGTTGCCACTGGTTTGAGGCTAGACCCCATCCCAACATGCCTAGCGAGAGTTACCCAGATCTCGTTTGTGATAACCCATAACACTAGACTAAACATATATATGGATTCCTATTAGAAGAACGAAAGTTCACTACTTCGAACTTGTAATAGGAAGCCTCACTTCTGCAAAAGTTCACTTTAATGAAAGTGAACTTTTGCGTAAGTGCACTTCACCGAAAACACTGCAGCACAGTGGAGGACATAAAAAACAAGCTATGTCCTCCACTATGGTGTGACAGTCATGGACCTTAGGGTTAGGGCATGGGTTAGGGTAAGGGGATAGTTAGTAAAGCTATCCCCTTACCCTAACCCATGCCCTAACTCTAAGGTTCGTGACTATCGCACCACAGTGGAGGACATTGCTATGTCCTTCACTGCGCTGCAGTCGTCACGGACCTTAAGGTTAGGGCACGGGTCATGGTAGGGGGGGTAGCCCCACGGGCTATCCCCTTACTATGACCCGTGCCCTAACCCTAAGGTCAGGGAGTACTGCACGGAAGTTCAGTACAACCCCCATTCGTTGTACTGAACTTCGCGTAAGTGCACTTTAGCTGCAGTGAGCATTCCATGCACTATTTTGAATTAGTGAAAATTCGATCTAGTGTATGGAACCCATATATATATATATATATATATATATATATATATATATACATACATACACACACACACACACACACACACACACACACACACACACACACACACACACACACACTAATCAGTACCAGTAAACAACGCTGATAGACCCTAAGCCTATCCAATTCATGAGACAAGAAGGGAATCATAGCACATATAGCCAAACACCAAATAATTCCTCTCAATCCTCCAGGAAGGGGGGAGGGATGCAAGAAAGAAGGCAAGATCATGAACAACAAACATGGAATGTTATGGTGAGTACATAACTTTTTTATGTTATGTTGTCCCTATCTCACCTTCATTCTTGTTTGGTGCACCTTCTTTCTCGGGTGGCTCAAAGGAATATACTCTTCAGAACAGTGGAACCAAAGGATGTCCTGTTCCGGGAGGCCACATCTACCTTGTAATGAGTGATAAAGGTATAAGGATTAACCCAAGTAGCTGCCGCACAAACTGAGTCCAAAGGCAGTCTAGCCTGAAATGCCGTAGAGGTATATAATGCTCTAGTGGAAAGCTCATGAATTTTTCCTGGAAGTTGCTTACCTTGTGTGCTACAAACATAGGTGATGGTGTCTAAGCCATTTTAATAAGGTTATTTTTGAAACTGAAGTACCCTTTCTGTTTTCTGAAAAGGATATAAACAATTGGTCGGATTTTCTGAAGTCTTTTGTCCTGTGCAAGTAGAAATGCAACTGCCTATGCACATTCAGCTGGAGTCTGTATTCTGCCTTGTTGCTATGATTTGGGAAGAAAACAGGGAGTTCTACCGTCTGATTTAAATTTGGCTCAGAGCAAACTTTTGGTAGGAAGGATGGATTAGTTCTGAGAGAATCTCTGTCTTTGTGAAAAACTAAATAAGGGGGACGAATGGAGAGAGCTTGTAACTCTGATACCCTCTGAACTGAGGTAATGGCAGTCAAGAAGATTGTTTTCCAAGTCAAGAACTTCAGAGAATAGGTAGAAGCCGGTTTGAAAGGAGGGAGAATCAAGGAAGCTAAGACTAATTTTATATCCCAAGGAGGAGGTGGTTCTCTTTTTGGGGGTCTCAAGAGGAGAGTACCTTTCAGGAAAGCTTTGCATAATCTGTGGGACATAACATTTGAACCCATTTCTCCAATATGATAATCGGAAATAGTAGCTAGCTGAATGAGAATTGTAGCTGCAGCTACCCCTCGGTTAAAAGTCTCAGTCAGGAATTACAGGATTTTCAAAATGGGTGAAGTAAAAGGATCAATATGATTTTTGGCTGCCCAACAAGAGAACCTCTTCCATTTGCTGGCATAAATCTTTCTAATTGTAGATTTGTGAGAAGAGATCAAAATGTGTCGTACTGCAGGGGAAATGTCAGAAAGTCTGGCTAAGATGGGAATTGGAGAAACCAAGCTGCCAGCTTGTGGGTCTGATTAGAAGGGTGGAGCGTTCCTGACTGACGCATCAGAAGATCTGAAACTGGGTCCAGGATCCAAGGCTCCTCCTGAAGATGGAGCCAAAGGAAGGGGAACCAAATCTGACAAGGCCAGTAAGGTACAATGAGGATTAGCTTGCAATCAAGTGATTTCTCTTTCTGAAGAACTTTGGGTATTAGAGGAAACGGGGGAAAGGCATAAAGAAGTCTTGAGAGCCAATCATAAACAAGTGCATCCCTGGGTAACTGTCCCGGTTGGGGGACCAGGGCAAAATAGCTGCTGCATTTGGTATTCATGGACGTGGCAAAAAGGTTGCAGCAAGGCTGGCCCCACTTGCGAAAAATTTGAGTCGCAATTTCCTCCTTCAGGGACCACTCATGTGGCATCAGAATTGCTCTGTTTAGCATGTCCACTATCACGCTGGTTTTCCTGGGATGTGCGTTGCAATCAGAAAACTCTGAGAGGACACCGCCCAGTGCCATACACTTAGAGCCTCTTGGCACAAGGGGTAAGATCTGGTTCCACCTTGCTTGTTGATGTACCACACCGTGGACATATTGTCTGTTTGAATTGCAATTGTTCCTGTCAGTAGAGAGCCCTGAAGTGCTTGCAATGCCAGAAGTACCGCTCTCATCTCCAGGACATTGATGTGCAAGTGGTATTCATGTTGCTGCCAAGTTCTTTGAACAGTCTGTCCCAGATAATGCCCCCCCCATCTGGAAAGCATCCGTGGACGAATGGTCTGCCTATCGTTACTTGCGTAGACTGAAGCCATCATTGTAGATCCTTTTTACAGGTCTCCGTAATGTGGATCTCGTGTAACATGGGAAGATTCTGCATGGACCACTGAGCAAAAAGAAGCCACTGCAATATCCTCATATGGAAGCGTGCAAGGGAACTAGTGTTATTGCTGCCACCATTGAGCCTAGCACTTTGAGGACAAATCTTACTTGAATCTTTTTTCTCCTGATCAAGATTGACACCTGATGTTGTACGGTTGACACTCTCTCCTGAGGCAGTTTTGAGATCATGTCTTTTGTATTTAGATCTGCCCCTATAAATGTAATATGCTGACAGGGCAACAAGGCATATTTTCTGTAGTTGATAGTGATACCTAACTCTAAGCAGAGACGAATTGTGGTGCCCCTTGCTATGATTAGTCGATGCTCGGTGGTGGCAATAAGGAGCCAGTCTAGATATGGAAACACCCAGAATCCTAGACACCTCAGGTGAGCCATAACTACTGCCATGCATTTAGTGAACACTCTGAGGGTTGTAGTGAGACCACAGGGCAGAGCTCTGAACTGATAACTGGCTCCCAGCCAAAAGCGCAGATATCTCCTGGATCGCTTGTCCATCTTGATGTGGTAGTACACATCTTGGAGATCGATGTAGCACATCTAATTGTCCTTTCCCAGAAAGTGAAGAATGGACTGCAGTGTCACAATCCGGAACTTTGTTTTCTTGACAGACTTGCTCAGCCTGCTGAGATCCAAAATGGGTCTCCAGTCCCCTATTTTCTTTGGAACTAAAAAGAACCTTGAGTAAGTTCCGGATCCGATTTGCTCTTCAGGGACTTCTTGGATGGCTTGTTTTTCTAGCAACCTTTGAACTTCTAGGTTTGTTTAATCCCATAGATTGGATGGCACATCTGGGATTGATTTTTGCTTTCTGGGAAGAGGTGGCATGGAGAAAGGAATACTGTATCCCCTGGATACTACTAACTGTACCCATGTGTCTTTTGTGATACTTTGTCAGGCTTCTGGGTACAGTGACAATCTACCCCCGACTGCCTCCAGAGGTGGACAGGCGGGCCTCCTTTCAGGAGCACTGGAACAACCTAAAAGAGAACATATCTCTGTTGCCGTGATTCTGCGGACCCCTCTGCCATGAGGGTGGTGTCTCCTGTTATTATTTCCCCCTCTGCCCCTAGGGGAAAAATCACCACATGCATCGGGTGAAGCTCCCTGGGATTTCCAGAACCACATTTTCCCACCTTTTTGAACTTTGGGATAAGGTCTAGTAGGGAAGGAGAAATGTACTCCCACAGCAGAGAGAGTTTTGGCATCTTGCTCGCAGCTAAGAGTCTCTTTTACCTTGGGCCAGAACAAGGACGAGCCATCAAATGGGCATTGGTAAAGGAGGACTTGAAGGGTTCTGCAAACTCGTAAAGATGCATCCAGGGAAGTCTTCGTAAGGCAATTCCTGTGCCTGCTGCCCTGCTCGCTCCATCGGCTGCATAACAGATGAGTCACATGGAGGTGTTGACTATATAAGACAAGGTCGCAAGCTGGGAAGCAGTCTTATCTGAAGCTCCTGCAGCTGTAGGATCCTGAAGAGCATCTCCCAGCTCTTTGAGGAGATCCCTCTGGAGACAAGTGAAATTGGACAAATAATTCAGTGACCTAAGGGTAAAGGCTGCTGATGAAAACACATGCTTCCTGTATCTGTCCATTGTATGGGACTCTTTGTTCGGCGGATGGACAGAAGTAGAAGTTTCTACTAATTCCTTCTTTGTGGCTGCCGCAACCACCATAGCTTCAACTGGAACACCCTTAGACAGGAAAAGCTTGTCCTCTGGCGCTGTGATAAATTTATTGGGCATCCTCGGAACCAGTTCCAATACATTCTGGAGAGCTCCACGCCTTTCAACTGACTACCCCCAGTAGCTAGTCGAAAGAAGGAGACACCCAAGAGGTGGAGGGTCAGGAGCCAAAAGCCTCCAGGTACACGGACTTGTCTTCAGAAGGAGAAAGGGATTTCCAGCTACCCCTCTGCCTGAGGATTTCCAGGATGTCTGAAATTGAGACATCCTTTGAGGGGGACCGCGGGGACCCTTCTGAGTCCTCCAAATCCGTGTCTGAAGTGAGGGACTCGGGAAAGTCTATATGCTTCCTCTTACAAGTCCTCTTCTGAGGGACCTCCTCAGAGGGGTAATTCTGGGGAGGTTTCAGAAGGGGGGGTCACCTGAAGGGACGTCCTGGGGCATTGGTTCCCTACACTTTGGATGGAGGGGTGGTGTGGAGATAGACACCAGCCCCGAAGGGGATGGAGCAGCTGAAGCAGAGGGTGGAGTGGCTGGGAGGACAGCACACTCCTCATCACCTTGAAGGCACCACAATCCCAGCCCAACAGAGTCTCTGGCTCCGAAGAACCTGAGGATGTCTCCTGCACCAAGGGCGATTGCTCCGAGGCTGATGTAGAAGCCAAACTCACCTGCGCCGAAGCCCCGAATGGGAGAGTAGGAACCAACAAGGGTCCGATCCTGCTCTCTCCCCCATGGAGCCAAGGAGGGAGTCTTGGACTTCAGATCCCTCGACAGAAGGTGGTATCAAAGAGATCGGAGCAGATGTTGGACTTGCGAGACCAGTGGTTTTTGGGTCAGACGGTTCCACCATAATGACTTCCATGCACTCCGGCTCTGAACTCGAATGAGTCAAAGGAGGAATCTATGACAAAGCAGGTTGGACAGTTGACACCACATCCATATGGGCTGGGCTCGATAAAATTTTTTCCAAGGCCGGAGTCTTAAGTAACCTCTTCACCACCCTCTCCACATCATCATCCGAGAGGCTCCTGAATGACTGAGAGGAATGGGTGGACGAACGGTGACTATCTGTCACAGACTGGAGCAGAGGAGACTGAGGAATAGAGTGTACCAGCTCCAAGGATGGAGACCAGTTTCTTTTATGGCTCCTGGTCGGTTCTGAGGACACTGGAGGAACCAAAGGAGATTGTGTCTTCTTGGACCCGACTGACTTTGGATCCAACAAACTTGTTTTCTTGTCATGAGCCTTCGACGATTCTGAGCTCAGAGCCGACAAAGATTCTGTCTTGGAAGGCCTATCTGATTTGCCTGCCTGATCCCCTTCCATAGATGCCTCAAAGGGTGCTTTCAATAACCCTCTCAGAATCAACTTATTTTTCCGCTCCTACAGGATCCTAGTGCTAAAACCATGACAAATGGAACAAGAGTCCTGCAGGTGAACGACTTCCAGGGAGTACACGCAGCTAGTATGGCCATCGATCAATGACATCTTTTGAGGTTTGGATTCTTTTGTTGACTTCTTGGACATGTCTGATAAATCACAGAGTAACTACCACAATCATTATTAATAACAGTAGCAGAAGAAAAACAGCCAAAAGGACAAGGGTTTTTTTTTTTTTTTTTTTATCAGATGGGAAACAAAGTACGGAAGGAAGAGAGTCTCCAAGTTAAACTACAACTCCTCCGACCAGGGAGATGACTCTAACTTAAACGGCAAGCTCCCCTTGAAAAAAAGCGAAAGTAAAAGAAAGGGGGGAAAGAAGCCCTCTAACTAAAATGGGCTGAAGGGGAGAAGCGAATCCTATAACTAAAACGGATTAGTGGGGGATTAGTGCCTGAGAGAAGGAAACAACAGCCTCAACAACAAATAGCAAAAAATAGGGTGATAGACAGGAAGTACCTAAACAGTTAGCAACCCCTAACTACAAGGAATACAATTAAGAAAATATCAAGATTCTTGCAAAAAATAACAAGAAAAAGTATAATTTAGCCTGAGCCAGTCGCAGACAATTCTGAAGCTTCAAGTGGCAAATGAGATCTGGGTAACTCTCGCTAGGCATGTTGGGATGGGGGTCTAGCCTCGAGCCGGTGGCAGGTCTCGAGCTTTAGGATACGGCTGAGCTGGAGCCAAGTATCTACTCCTACCCCACCAAACAAGAATGAAGGAGAGATAGGGACAACATAACATCAATGATTATGAGACTGAATCAAGGAGATAGGGATATAACCAATAAAAACAGTGAAAAATATGGTTTCATGGTGATAACAAAGATCACTGCACTGGTTATTTAAATAGTGTTTTAATGAATACAGCAATGTTTTACTTTAACAGTAAAATGCTTTGCTACAACCCCAAACATAACTTTTCACACAGAAATGTTTGGAATAGTACCAGCATTGTTAAAGAAAAATAATAACTTTATGTTTGAAACAGTCTATCAAAGCTTAACAAATAGTTTATAAGCCGTTTCTAATTAAATTCACTCCGAAATTAAGAAACTAAAATACTTTACTACAAAGTATGCAGATTGTCAAGTCTAGTTAAATACAAATTCAGAAAGATGAAATCCAGAAACTTTTCTCAGTCTCCTCAACCTCATTTTTCTTACTGACATAGCTGTTCATGTCACTTTTATTTCTGCTGTGGATGTTCTGTTTAACATTCTTCCTTTAAATAAATAACTTAAATATTCTGGGTAAACTAAGACTATCATGAACTTTGCATTACCTGTATTTTAAAAATACATTTCTGTTTGCACCTAACAATATGCCTCACCCTACCATGCCTCTTTAGACAAACCTGCATTACATCAGTTGACCACATTTAAGAATTAAAACATCACAAAAGACATTTGTAGGAAACTTTGCTGTTCATTAATCTAGATAATTTCATTAATCTAGTTGACACCAAGTCAGATTTTTCTTAAATATGTGAAATGCTTTTTGAAGGCTGACTCACTTTGTCTTTCAAAGCAGCCACTTAAAAAATATAAGAAGTGACATTAAGGCAGAAAAGGTCAGCTGAAAAACAAAGAGTGGAAATGATGATCTGTCTGGTTTGGAGTGATGTCTAGGTATGGCCTTGGGCAAGGATTCCCCTTGATTCTAGCCATTTGTTTTAAATATTTCCTATAGCTCAGAAGTTAAAACGCACATAACATGCCCTGTAGCTGTTTGTCTTCAAGTATTTACTTGAGTATTACTGCCTCTGCCTGCTCCTCAGGCCAGTTGCTGTTACTTACCACTGGGATGCCAGTCTACTGGCAAAAGGGCATAACATTCTTAGGAAACTTTGTTTAGCAGAGTCCTTCAGTGTCTGACACTATAATCATAGGAACAAAAGACAAAAGTGTCCAGATTCTAAACAACACGTACACACAAACTCATGCTCTAGCAGTCCTTTGTGTGAGTTGCACTGCATAGATGTTAACATAAAATAGCAAAGCAGGTACAATCAAAAGTTGCTGAATCTTTTTGAGCAGTATTAACTCGTTACATCAGAGTGACGCCTTCAGGTGCACCTGCAGTTAACGCCTACTGACACCTCCAGGTGTCAAATAGTTTGCTCATATTTGCATCAATAATTCCAAAACCATGATATATACAAGGTTTTAAAAGGCTTCATTTTAAAGCTTACACAATGGCAAACTTAACGACATTAATATTTGACATCTGTCTACTGCAGGTAAATAGAGATTAACTGTTGTTTTTATGATATTAATTTCTATAGATATAATTTTCACATTCTTCTAAATATCTCAACAACCAAGTAACACAGACAGAACACCTTAGCCTCATACGAACACTCTCTGCTAGATGAATAAAATGCTGCTGACGGTATGTGTGTAACTTGAGTGGTTGCTGAGATATTGTAAGTTGTTTACAAAGTTTTACAAATGTAATAGTTACTGTGTTTACTGTGACTTATAAAATTCAGTTTATGACCTAGAACCTAAAGAATACTACCACTATAAAATTAGTTTGTGCTGAACAGTTTGCCATTTAAACTTCTTTCATAACCCCTACAGTTCCAGAGAAATTACATTTGTTTGAAATGTGAGGACATAATTTGATTCTGTCAAAAGGCTTAGGCTCTACCCATTGGAAGTTACAGTGCAAACTTCTTGAGTTCCACTGTTGTGAATGAGTTAAATGCTTTACTGAAAAATCATACAGCAAGCCCAATCTCGTGCCTCACTTCAGTGGAAAAAAATGGTATCAAGCAATCTTACAGAGCATGTATAAAGTCAGATACTACCCTGAGGTTAACTTATTAGTTCCTGAAGATCAGAGTTCAGAAACACAGTTCAAGTAATAGGGCACCAAGTAATTTGCCCATTACTCGATTTTAAAATGTTTTTTCTTAACACAACAGAGTCACATCATAAGACATATGTGACATTAATCAACAAAACTAAATAGACCTGAAACAATTCTATATTCAAGAGCAACCTCGGTTTTAAATGTGCCTTCAAGCTATAAAACTGCGATGGTTTGGTAAAGACAGATCAAGTAAAGATTTATTTAACCATTACAAACATAATTATAACCATTGCAAACATAATTAAGGACAGATAGGCCACAATCAATTGAATTTATAGGTAACATTTCAAAAAAATGCTTATATTACGCAAGTTATATTTACTTCTGAAAAGGACACAAATGCCATATGCAGACCTTGAGTCATAATCTGACGCTTCTTGCATTTCAAAAATACAGGTCTGTATGCATACAGAATACAGCTCACGTGACTTTATAGTTGTTAAACTTCTTTAATATTTGTCAGGCTATCTGTACAGCCTTCAATGCCTATTCACCCAACATCAAAACTTCATAGTGGATAACAAAACTGTATTTTCAGGTGGTAGGACTGCATCATCTTTCTGTGTTAAGGACATGCTTCTTCTCTCAAAAAAAATAATTTTTCCCCTTTAGAAAACTTCCACCCCTTGTATATCAACATACAATGATATAGTGTGTCGCAACAGTGACCTGCTTGTTTCAGTATTTTAGACTCCAAGCTCTGACATGTCAAGTACACTTGTGCAATTCACCATGCATCAGTTTTACAACACACGATCTACTTCTCTAATGCCCGAGTCTCTCAACCCTATACCAGCAACAGCTATTAATGATGGTGGGTCAACAGTTGTTTTTCTGCAATTACATTACATCCTGGGGGTTGTCTTGCTTCTAAATTGTTAAACCAAAATAACAATAAAGATTCCTATTAATTCACCAGTATAGTTACCTATTATGACAATTCCTGCCTGACCTAGCAGAAATGAGGGACACCGAAGGTCTGTTAGTGGGTAAGCAACAATGTACTTCAGAATATTACTGCATTGCCAGGAAGCATTTCAATAGAAAATCAAACTATGGTCACTGATTTAGCAAACATCTAAACAGTTGCAGAGGGAGAGACATGTTTAATCAATGTCAGACAGACAGTAGATGGGCATGCACTATACACAATAATGACTAACAGCTTACAGAGGAAAAGGAACGTGATGAAGTCTCTCTACAATCAAACACTGACTCCCATTTTTGCAAAATGATATATTGTACCTAAAATTTTACCAATGTGTGAATAAAGGGAAATGATACTTCTATGCACTCCAGTACACAGTATCACCCTGCAGTGTGAAGTGGCTATTTGGTTGAAAATATAACAAGAACATGACAGGACTAAGGACATGTGCAGCAAAGGGTAGAGATGAAAGTTTAATACACAAGTGCCATTTCCAAGGACCACAAACACAGTCAACGAGGAAGACAGAAAAATAAACAGGCAACAAGAAAGAGGGTCTCACTCACACACACACACACACACACACACACACACACACACACACACACACACACACACACACGCGCGCGCGCACGTACACAGCAAGGGGTAAGGCAATGCACACAGCAAAGTTGAGGGCCATGTGTACAATCACATAAGCTCACAAAAATTGACCATCGCAGATGGACATGCTCACATGTACCATGGGACAAGATCACTGAAATGCAGAGCATGTTAAAGGGACTCACACAGACATACATATATATACACTGAGCAGATGAGCAACATGTCCAGATGTCCTTAAATTCATTCTTCTTCAAAAGTATGTTATCACATCCGTTGCAGAATTATTTCAACATGAAACCCAGATAGTCAAATTCATGTCAAACCCCCTTTTTATCAGGCGTTATCACCCTGATATGTAGGCAAAACTCAATTACAGTAAAGAGATACTACATAGGAAAACATATTGCATTGTTATGTAAAAGGAATACAATCAAACGTGTGTCCCAAATTTAAATTAATATTAGGCAACTTTGGCTTGGTAAAATATGCAACTATCTCATTCTACAAATGCACAAAGATTATACAATGTCTAATCTCATTTTATCATGAAAGCTTTGCTCAGTGAGACCTCCAAGATGGTTGCACACTGAATAATGCTTAATTTCAACTTTCCCTGTGTGAAAACATAAACTCAGAAAAGACCACCAGTAAATTTGTCTTTTTGGGTAAATTTCAGTTACTGGTTAGTAAGTGCACTGCCAAGATGCCAGCAAAAGACACATTCAGAAAAGCTGAAAGAAAATAAATCAGAAAAGCTGAGGAGAAAACATTAGCTGAGAAGAATTCTGCCACTGTTCAGTAAAAAGCAGTTCAAGCTCCAGCTTTCATGCAAGACATGTCTTCCAGTAATCTAGAGGAAAAATAAGTCAAATGTGCTCAGAACAGAATAAAATAAACAAAACAATAAAGGAGTATATCAGCTCAAACAACAAATGGCTGGAAAAATAAAAGAAGTTTTAAACAGATATTGAGATGAGCTGATAAAACTGGTAAAATCAGAGGTCACAATGAAGAAAAGGCTGGCTGAGTATGAGACTGCTCAAGAAGAGATGTTTCAAAAAAATAATAGAATTAGAAGACAGAGTATGTAGGGAAAACTACTGCTGTACCTGAGAAACTGGAAGAAACAGACTATTAATTTTATGAAAGCACAACTAAGCAACTGGATTGGTATTCCACAGCAAGAGTTGTTAATGGAAAGGGTACATTGTGTGTATGCTCCAAACCTGGCCATGAGAGAGCAGCCAAGACCCTTAATAGTAAAGATGCAATCCTACCACCTGAAAGTACAGTTCTGTAAGTTGAGCTCACAATAACAGTAGATGACTGATTATGGCTGCAGTAGTTATAGCTATATGGGTTATATCCCACCAAGGATATAATAGTCTGCCAGCTTCCAAAGCTTCAAATTGTCAAGCAGCTCAAGTTGAGCTGACTAAAAGACAAGTCACAGAGCAAATCCCTTTAGAGCTTTCCTGCCAGCAGAGAAATGGAGGCTGAGCCCTGAAAGGACAAGGCTAGGAATTACAAAAAATGAATGTCCATACCTTGGCATAAAAAACGCATACAAAAAAGGGGGATGGAGGGGGGAAGCACCTACTGTAGCAGTAATCACTTGAACATCTACTGTTATGGTGAGTTGAATTTATACACCTGTACTATGTTCTTCATATTGATCACTGTTGTAGTAGCCTTAGCTATATGGGCAGATTACCATTGTTAACTATATTTTGGAGGTGGAAGGACAAGGGTCCAGCAGCCCCTGGAGAATGGTCCTAGCAAAGCATGAGCTAGACAAAGGGAAGGAATCCAGCTTACAGTGCTTTGTAAAAGTATGCACAGAGGACCAAGTAATGGCTTCTAGAACACTTCTAGAATCCAACCCTTTCCAAAAAGGCACAGAAGAAGCCAAGTCCTTTGTAGAGTGGGCCTTGACCCTGCTTGGAATAGATTTGCCATGAGTATAAAAAAAAAAAAAAAAAAAAAAGTGATAGTCTGTTTTGAAAATGGTTGTCCCTTCTTCTTACCTTCACAAGAAATTTATAATTGATCCGATGATCTGAAAGATTTAGTTCTGTCAAGATAGTACCTGAGTTGTCAGTGGACATCCAAGGTACGGAGTATACTTTCTCCCTCACTTTTAGGTTCAGGATAGCAAATGGAAAGATGAAGAGTTTGACAAAGTAAACTTGGATACCACTTCAGACATAAAAGAAGGATTAGTTCTCAAAGAAACCCTGCCCTTGTGGAAACTGAGGGAGGGTTGACTCACCATAAGAACTTGCAACTCAGACACCTTTCCTACAGAGATCAGAGCAATCAATAAAACTGTTTTCCATGTTAGCAACCTCAAATCAGCCAGATTAGTTGGTTCAAACAGAGCAACTGTTAGTTTCTCTAACACAAAATTAAGATCCCAAGGAGGGGGCACTAGTTTACATGGAGAACACTAATTTCAAACTCCTTTCAAGAACATTTTGAAATGCGACTGTCTTGAAAGAGGAGGATCCATTAGCAGACACGGTGAAATAGATGATAAATGAACCTTGATAAATGAATAAAAAAGGCCAATTGATATTAACTCAAAAATATTGTAAAACCAGAGAACAACTAGACTTTAACTGGTTCTGGTCATGTTGTTGGCAATAACAACTAGAAAACCTTTCCATTTGATAATGTATGATTTTCTAGTACTAGGTTTTCTTCTCTCCATTAGTACCTGTGGCATGTCCTCAGAAAAAATAAAAAGAATTAAGGAATTAAGACCCTCTCATGCAGGCAGTCAACTGAACTTGATTTATGTCAGGGTGCATCAACCACCCCTGTTCTTGTATGAGTAGATCCATTCTGTGAGGAAGCTTGTGGTAATTGTCCCTGGTCATTTCCAAAAAAAAGAGAGAGAATCATGGTTGCCTGGGGCAAAAGCGAGTCACCACAATGATCTTGGGGAATTCCTTCTGAATTTGCAGAAGTACCCTGGCTATTAATGGAAAGGCATTCAGGAATATTCCTGTCCAAAGAAAAGACAAGACATCTGTCTTCCAAGCCTTCTTGCATAGAGTCCTGGAACAGAATTTTCCCAGTTGATGGTTCAGAAATGAGGCAAAGAGGTCTACTTGTACCAAAATGTCAAAGGAAGAGTAAATGTTTATTAAATATATTTATGTATAAAGTGTTAACCCTAAAACCATGAAACTTTAGTAAACATAATAAAGAAGCCATTCACTTTGCACATATCCCTGACAGAGAAAATGAATACAGGATGCTCTCTGTGAAGAAAGCCATCTACATTCAACTTTATGTCAATCCAGTTATAGGGAAGTTATAGATTAGTTGCTCTTAACTTTAAAATTGGCATCAGAGAAATATTTTCATTAAGACATGGAGTTTTGTTTGCCTCAAGCACAAATTGCCAATAAACTTCCCTGTATTCTATCTTGGTTTCCCAGTTTCCTAGGACCACCCCCCCACCAGGGTCCTGGGAACCTCCTTAATAACAAAAAAATATACAAGTGGCATTCTTACAAGTTACAGTATGTTTGAACAGAGCGTTAGTTTCATCCCTTCATTTTACATCTTATAGATGCTCTGTTTTCCCCACATAAACAGCCTTACAGGCCTTACACAGGGCTAAATAAATCACCCCTTTACTATTGCAGTTGGCAAACCTGTTATTGCAAATCAATCTCTCCCTGCTTGGAATGTATAAATATTCAGTATTAGCAATGTAAGGGCACTGAGCACACCTTCCACATTTGTAGGTGCTTATCTTCTTACTACGCTGAACATTAGTAGTGTTCTTTTTATTTTTTAGGATGTCTTTCATATTAAACCTAATTGTTGTCTTGACTAGACCTTCCAAATCCGAAAATATACCAGACATATTCCAATTCTTTTCAATGATATTTTTAATCAATTTCAGTTCTGAGTTACAGTTCATAACAAAGGTCTTGTTGTAGGATGTGTCCTGAGGATCCTCAACCACATCTATATTATTAACCTTGTTAACAATATTACCCTCACCAATAATGGGTGAGTATTTATTATTTCTATATTCCTTTACTTCTTTGATAACCTCATCTAACAGTCCTTCTGGGTATTTCCTTTCTAAGAACATTTGCTTAACATTTTCACATTCTGTTAAAAAATCCATGTCCTCAGATACTATTCAAGAAACTCTTATAAACTGGCCTTTAACTATACTCTTTTTGTTTCCCTTTAAGAAATTCTTCATTATTTTTACTCTTATAAAATCATTCAACTTTATTCTGTTGATTTATGAGCAATACTATATTAATTCCATTTTAATGATGGGCTGCATGTGTTGGGATTTTAACCAGTCTTTTTAATGATTTAATTTTTGACAATTTAAAATGAGGAAATTATGTCATAATTAAACTGGTATAAATACTGGGTACACAAGTATGGTGGGTTAGCATCTGAGCAAGTCCTTTTGCCTAGGACAAAAACAGTGTTGAGTATTTTTTTCAAGTGCTCATGTTTAATAAATTATTATTATTTTACTACTTTGAGTGCTGACTGGATCCTCGCAGTATGAAATACACTCTTGCTGAATGATTTTAGCTTTGTTTCGTACTGCATAGCCTCCTGTTTCTGGCTACTTGAGAAACTCCCCACAGATGGATCAAATCCTGGTAGACCCCCTGATCTAGTTTCCATTCATAAGGGTTTGCCTTGGTCTGGCTCAGTTTGTCTGTCATACCATTTTTCTCTAACAGAATGCAGGATGCCTGTAAAGTGAGATTGTGCTGTGACACTAATTCCCAAGCAGATAAGGCTAGTCTGCAAAGTGCGTACAAGCTGGTTCCCCCTTGCTTGTTACATCACTGTGGTATTGTCTGTAACCACTTGAAGAGGGCCCTGAGACCAAGGATGGTTCAGAGAACTGACTGCCTTGATCAGGGCAAGCATCTCCTTGATATTTTTGTGCTTTCATCTGTTTTTGGTGTCATATACCTCCCTGCAATATTATCTCTCCTGAAACTGCCCCCCAAACAAAGTTTGAAGCATCTGTGGTGACTGACTGTTCTGGAGTAAGTAGGGAGAAGGAGACACCTTGATTTAAATATATCTGATGTCTCCACCAAGTTATTTCTGTTCTGACAATCCCCAGTACTGGGATCTGAAAAGATAAAGCATATTGATGCTGGGACCAAAGAGATTTCAGATACCACTGTACATTTCTCATATAGAGTCTTGCTTGGGGTATCATGAGAATCATAGATGCCATAAAACCCAAAATCTGGAGGTATTCCCTCACAGTTACTGAAGTATGAGTGGAAAAACTTAGAAATATAACTAAATAAAGATCTATTTTTTTCCTGTGGAAGAAAAGCTCTTTGTGCTGAGGTGTCTAGTTGACATTCCAGGAACATAATCCTGTGTGAGGGAGTCCAGAAACTTTTGAATGTTCTCTTGGAAACCCAAACTGTGCAATAGATCTTTAACCTAAGAGAGAGAGAGAGACTCCTGACATTTTGAAAAAGACTATGTAAAGATAAGCAAGTCATCTAAATACAAAAAAAAATGTGGATACCTTGTAGCTTGCAATGCGCTATAACTTGAGCTAGATACTTTATGAACACTCTTGGTGCAGTGGATAGTCCAAAGGGTAAGGCAGAGACAGGATAATGTGATCCATGCACACAAGATCTGAAGAAATGCCTGACGTCTGGATGAATAGAAATGTAATGATAAGCATCTTTTAAGTCTAATATTACCAGGAAACTTGAAAGAGGAAGAGGATGCAACAGGTTGTGAAGTGACATCATTTTGAATTTGGGCACCATCATAAACAGGTTTAGGAAAGAAAGATCCAAAACTGGTGTCCAAATGTTCTCTTTCTTTGAGACTAGCAGCATCATTGAATAAAACCCTTTCCCCACCTGGGAAGGAGGGACTGGTTCTATTACTCTTTGAGAGAACATGTTATAAAGAACAGGTGGAAACAAAACAGTCTGATCTGCAGTATGAGGAATGGATTTCCGGGAAAGGAGGAATTTCCTCCTACTGCCATCAGTAACTCTCATAAATGATTTTCAGGACCCACTTGTGTGAAACAATCTGTTGCCTAACAGAAAAATGGAGCTTCAGACTTTTTGGAAGAGAAAGAGGGTCAGGGTGGGAAGGGGTCACAAGGTCTCTTGAACAGTCATTCAGACTTAGTGGAGTGTCCTTGGTTTTGGGAGGTATGAGACTAACCCCCTTGCCACTTCATCTTAACATCTGTTAACCTGAATTCTGCTGGGACTGTTTATTCTGTTTTATTTTTTTTTTGCCAAAACTGGATGAAGAGAATGAAAATCTGTTGGGCAATTTGGAAAAGGAGGGCTAAAAAATAATAGAAATTCCCTGAATCAGCTTGCCTCTTTCATCACACTTTTTGATCACCTCTGCAGCAGAGGGGCCAAACACTAAATCTCTATCCAAGGGTGAATTTCAAATCTCATTTTTATCATCATCTGAAAGGTTCTAAGAATGCAGCCAAGCAAACATCCTGAAAATTGTGCCAGTAGCCACAGCCCTGGAAGAAGCATCAACAGAATCAGATATACACTGCAAACAATGAGTTTTGACCTGTGCAATAGAAGAAATTAAGTTACTTAAAGCAGATTTTCTTCAAAAGAAGAAAATTATAGTTATGTGCTCACCATAACTATGCCTTTGTGCTGTCCATTTTCATTCTTCCTCAATGAATGGGTCTCGGATCTGACTTGTTCATTTTCTTTACATTCTTGATCCAACTCTCAAACTCCTCATAATGCCCCTTACTGCTAAATTATCTCAGATCGAGTTTATGGCTACTAAGTATGCCTTAGGTCATAAGTGACCAAAATAATAATAATAATAAGAAGAAACAGTATATATACAGAATAGGGGCTCAAACTAAAATCAGTGGTTCCAATGCACCTCATCAGGTCACTCCCAAATGATAAGGATGGGGGAAAAAGGGGGGGGGTTTGAGGAAGAATGAAAACGGACAACACAGATGCATAGTTATGATGAGTAAATTACTTTTGTATCTGTTGTTGTCATTTTTTGTTTGTTCTTCAACGAATGGGACAGAGTCCCTAGCTATGATAATCTTGG
Source organism: Protopterus annectens (assembly GCF_019279795.1). Lineage (NCBI taxonomy): Eukaryota > Metazoa > Chordata > Ceratodontiformes > Protopteridae > Protopterus > Protopterus annectens. The sequence goes on from NC_056746.1 coordinate 535,202,538, forward strand.
ATGGCCCTCACTGGAAGGATATTCTGGAGAACGGCAGAACCAAAAACAGCCCTTTTCCTGGAGATGATATCCAACTTGTAATGAGCAATAAAAGTATGAGAATTGGACCAAGTGGCAGCAGCACAAATATCATCAATGGAAGCCTTGGCCCAAAAAAGCAGATGATGCAGCCATGGATCTAGTTGAATGATTAGATGTTTGGGTAATAATGACAATCTTCTCATTGAACAGACAAAGGAAATACAATCTGTTATCCACTTGGCTAAAATAACTTTGGATACTGGTTTTCCCAACGTGTTCTTGGCAAAGGAAACAAACAGTTGATCAGTTTTTCTAATATTTTGTTCTAGGAAGGTAAAATGAAGTTGCCTATGTACATCTAAAAGATGGTGCATGTATTGTCCCATATTGTCAAATTTTGGAAAGAAGACTGGCAAACTGATTGCCTGAATTATATCAGACTCAGAGACAACACTTTGCAAAAAGGAAAGGTTTGTATGTAAACTCACTCTGTCTCTGAGAAAAATCAAATAAGATGGTTTTGAAGACAGTGCTTGGATTTCAGAAACTCTGCTCACATATGTAATAGCAACAAGATAACTTGTTTTCCAAGACAAGAATTGTATAGCTGACTTAGCTGAAGGCTCAAAAGGAGGGTGAATTAAAGTTTCCAATAGGACATTAAAATCCCAAGGTGTAGTAGGATACACTTAATAGTAAGTCTAAGCAGCAGGATACCCTTAAGGAATGCTTTACATATTTTAGACAAGGCCAGCAGGGAAGTATTACGCCCTATGTGGTAATTAAAGAAGCATGCAAGCTGAACATTTACGGTGGAGAAAGTGGCACCAACTTGAAAGGTTGAACAATAAATTCTAACACAACAGGAACTGGAGCCATAAAAGGATCCAACCTTCTCTGTTCTGCCTAACAGGAAAATCTCTTCCATTTACTTTAAAAAAAATTTCTCATAGAAGGTTTCTGGGATGAAAATAAGATATGGCGAACCACAGAGGAAAGCCTGGACTGTCTAGCCATCCTTGGAATTGGAGACAACATGCTGTCAATTTGTGGCCTTGAATGTCTAGATGAATCATTCCCTATGGCTGTGATAATAGATCTGGACTGGGGTCCATTGTCCAAGGTGAACATAGGAGATGAGACCATAGGAATGGTTAACATACCGTCAGAGGCCAGAAAGGGACAATGAGGATTATCTTGCTCTTCAACCATTATGCTTTCTGGAGAAAGTTGGGTATTATGGGGAGGGAGCATACAGGAGACCAGAGGGCCAAGCGTGGACTACAGCATCTCTTGGTGACTACCCCTGAGGGGGAATTTGGGCAAAGAACCTTCTGCACCTGTTGTTGATGGTAGAGGCAAAAAGGTCACAGCAAGGTTGATCCCACTGATGAAAAATCATTTCCATCATTGCATGACTGAGAGACCATTTGAGCAGCATCAGGATGGTCCTGCTCAGCTTGTCAGCTAAGACACTGGATTTCCCCAGTATGTGACTTGCTACAAGAAAGCAATTGGAAGAGATCACCCACTGCCAGACTCTCACTGTTTCTCGGCAAAGGGGGTAAGATCTGGTTCCCCCTGTTTGTTAATGTAGCAAACCACTGACATACTGTCTGCCTGAATAGCAATTGTTCCTAGAGGGAGAAAGTTCTGAAAGGCCTGCAATGCTAATAGGATCGTTCTCATCTCTAAAACACTGATATGCAAATTGGTGTCTTCTGGGGACCATGTACCTTGGACAGTCCATACCAAGAAATGCCCCCCCCCCACCCACTCAATTGACAGGCGTCCATGGTCAATGTGGCCTTCAGGGGAGGAAGAATAAAAGGAATTCCCTGATAAACCTCGCTGGACTGCATCCACCAAAGTAGGGAGTCTTTGTGGGCTCACAAAATTTTTATAGGATGTTTCAAAGGGTGTCAAAGCATAGACCATTGAACTGCCAGGGACACTGGAAAACTCTCATGTGAAGGCGAGCTGTAGGTAGCAGGGTGATTGCTACAGCCATCAACCCTAAGACTTGAAGAATCAATCTTGCTGGAGGAGAGGGATGCTCTAGAATCTGTCTGACATGCAATCTTAAGGTATGAACTCTGCTTTGGGGTAAAAATGCAAATTGACTGAGTGTTCAGGTGAGCTCCTATAAATTCCAAGACTTGAACTGGTTGAAGATGGGACTTGGCAAGATTGTCTATGGTTCCTAGAAATGGACAGAACTGGAGTAAGTAATCCCTGGCCTTCTCTAATAGATGGTTGGCTGGTGTAGAAAGGAGCTAGTCATCTAAATAAAGAAACAATCTGAATCTGTGCAGTCTGAGATGAGCTGCCACCACTGCCATGCATTTGAACACCCTGGAGGCTGTGGTGAGACTAAAGGGCAAAGCTCTGAACTGGCAATGGCTGTCTCCCAGCCAACAGTGCAGATATCTTCAAGAGTGCCTGTTTATTTTGATGTGATAGCATGCATCTTGAAGATTTATAGAGTACATCCAGTCATCCTTCTGTAAAAGAGGCAGAATGGACTGAATTGTGACCATCTGGAATGTGGAGTTATTCACAAATTGATTCAGATAACTGAGACTGAGAATAAGTCTCAGGTCCCCTGTTTTCTTTGGCACTAAAAAAGAAAAAGAGTTATGTACTTACCATAACTTGGCATCCGTGTTATCCTACATCAGTATTCATCACCGTAGGGTCTTGGATCTGACATTGGATTTGAGTTGGCAACATTCAACAGACAGATCCAAGACTCAAGCGCCTCTCTCTCCCATAATGCTCTGCTGCCCTCTAACCCTCAGATTGAGTTTGCCAACATATCCCTAAATGCTACTCCTGCAAAAACAGGAGAGGAAGAGTCCAGAGCCCAAAAACACCCCAACTTCCTCCAAGATCCAATAAGGTAGCGGGATGGCTGGAGGGAAATATGATGAATAATGACATAGGATAACATAGATGCCAAGTTATGGTAACTACATAACTCAGTCTGATGTTATCCATGTCATTATTCATCACCAAAGTGTCAGAGTCCCCAGCTACCATTTATCTTAGGAGGCCTCAAGGAAGGACACGCCAGAGCACTGTGGAGCCAAAAGAAGCCCTGCTCCTGGAAATCAAATCCAGCTTGTACTGGGATATAAAGGTGTGCAGCTAAGACCAAGCGGCAGCAGCACAAATGTCCTCAATAGAAAGTCTAGCCAAGAATGCTGAGGAAGTAGCCATGAACCTCATCAAATGAGCCTTGATTCTTCCTGGAACTTCAAGATTCCTATTGTCATACACTGTAGAGATGCAGCTCTGACTTGAGAAATTCTTTGGTCCTATGTACATAGAAATTAAGTTGCCTGTGTACGTCTATGGTGTGCAAAATGCACTCCCCTTTATTAGAATAATTAGAAAAGAACACTGGCAACTGAATACATTGGTTTAGATTGGACTCAGAAGCAACCTTGGGCAAGAAAGAGGGATTTTTCCTAACAGATAGTCTGTCCTGGAAAGAGCCTGCAATTCTAAACCCTCCTAGCCAAAGTTATGGCAATGAGGAAGGCCGTTTTCCATGACAAGAATTTAAGATGGCATGAGCTAGCAGGCTCGAAAGGACTCCTAGTCAGAGATTGCAGTACTAAGGTTAAGCCCCAAGGGAGTGAGGGGTCATTAATATGCAGTCTTAGAAGGAAAACCCCTTTCATAAAATCTTTGCAAAGCCTGGAAGAAAACACAGACTCACTGTTCTCTTGAAAATTGCTGCCAACTGAAGCTTAATAGTAAAGAAACTTGTTTCTGCTTGGAAAAAAAGAGGAGAAAAGCAAAAGGATATCTGGAACAGAGGCAGAAATGGGGTTTGGATTCCTGCTATTAGCCCAGATAGAAAACCTTTTCCACTTACTACTATAAACCTTTCTGGTAAAAGTTCTGGAGAGGCTAGAATAATATGCTTAATGGGGTATGCTAGTCTGAGCTGCTTCAAGATCACTGGAATTGAAGAAACCATGTGGTTAGATGAAGGGTCCAAAGATTTGGAAGAGGAAAGCCCCAAAGGATGGGAGATCAGATCCTGAAGAGGATGCAATACCCAGGGAGAATACTTCAGATAAGACCGGATGAAGGAAGCCACGGCTGATGAGGGCAGAAAGGGCCAATGAGGATCAGGGAGATCCTCAGGCATTGCGCTTTCTGCAAAATCTTGGGAACTAGAGGGATGGGAAGATAAGCATAAAGGAGACCCAGAGGCCAATCATGGACTAGAATATCCCTCTGTGACTCCCCGGGAGGAGGAATCATGAAGTACATGCTGCACTTGTGGTTGGTTGGGGAGGCAAACAGGTCGCAGCATAGCTGATTCCTCCAGCTGAAAATCTGCTTCACCACCGTGGGATTGAGGGCCACTCATGAGGACTCAAGATGGATCTGCTGAGTTTGTTGGCCAACACGCTGAAAGTCCCAGAAGTATGCATTGTAAGGAGAAAGCGCAAGAAGCACATCACCCATCTCCACACTCTCATGGCCTCTCTGCACAACAAGCAAGATCGTGTTCCCCCTCTGCTTGTTGACATACCAGACCACAACCATTTTGTCCTTCTGAACTGCAATCATCCCCAGAGTGGGATTGTCCTGAAAAGCTTGGAATGTTAGAAGAACTACTCTCATCTCTAAGATGTTTATGTGCAACTTGCCTTGGACAGTTCTCCCTTGAAAATGCCCGAACCCCCGCCCCAAAAGGGAAGCATTTGTGGTCACTGTGGCCTTGGACAGAGGAAGAGAAAAGGGTCTGCCTAGGAGGAGATCCTATGAATGACGACACAAAAGAAGGTGCCGTCTGCACACAGGTGTCAACTTTATGGACATGGACATGGGTTGAGAATAGACAGACCACTGAACTGCTAGGGTCCACTGTAAAACCCGCATATTGTACCTCGTTTAAGGGACCAGCTGAATGGCTGAGGCCATGGATCCTAGGGTTTGAAGAATCAAGTGAATTGGGGGATGCGACAGATCTAAGATTTGCATGACCTGCTCCCAGATCAACTGAACCCTGTGTAGGGGCAAAGCTGCAATCTCTGAGACGGAGTCCAGTTGGATTAACTCCAACTGTTGAGTGGGGTCCAGATTTGATTTCAACAGTTTGACAATAATCCTCAAATGGTTGAAAAGGGTAAGGACATAATGGATTGCTTGAGACAGTAGATGCCTCGAAGGTGCAGTGAGGAGCCAATCGTTGAGGTACGGAAAGACCTGAAATCCCTGCAGCCATAGGTGAGCCACTACTACTGCCATACATTTGGCAAATGCCCAGGGTGTTGTGGTGAGACCAAAGGGTAGGGCTCTGAACTGGTAATGATGGTCTCCTAACTGGAAGTGAAGACGTCTCCTGGAACACCTTTCTATCTTGATGTGATAGTAGGCATCCTGGAGATTCACGGAGCACATCCAGACATTCTTGCATAAGAGAAGCAGAATGGACTGAGCACTGACCATCCGGAACTTGGACTTTTTGACTGATAGATTGAGTTCGCTGAGATACAAAATAGGACAAAATAAGAAGCGAGAATAAGTACCAGATCCTCTTTGTCCTGCTGGGACCTCCTGGATGGCTCTTTTTTGAAGAAGTTGTTGAACTTCCTTGAAGACCAACTCCCTCTGATTGGGTGGAACATCAGGGAGGTAACTTCAAATTGGAAGGTGTTCCAAAAAGGGAATTAAATAACCCCTTGAAACGATGTTTAACACCCATGGATCAGAGGTAATATTTGCCTAGGCTAGTGGGTGAAGGGAAATGTGACCCCTGACTGTCTCCAGGGTAGAGCAGTCGGGCAATTCTTCAGGAGCAATGATAGGGCTGCTCAGAGAAGGGTTCCCTGGAGCCCTGATTTTGGGGACCCCCCTGCTTCTAGGGGTGCAGCGGCCATTGACACCTCTCCCCCTGCTTCTGGAACAGGAGTCATCAGGAGCATCCTGGAAAGGAGACTGTGACTTCTGGAACCACATCTTCCTAGCTCCTCACTGGGTCTTGGAGAAGGACCTCTGAGGAGTAGAAATTGTGATCCCAACCGCAGACAAATTCTTCCCTTCCTGCTCACTATGGGTCAAAGTGTCCTTCAGAGAAGGTCTAAAGTGGGAGGGCCCATCAAACGGGGTGTTGGTAAAAGACCCTTTGAAGGGTTCTGTAAACCCACATAAACATAACCAAACATGAAGCTTTATAGCTATGTCGGTACCTGCTGCTCTAGAAGTAGCTTCTGCAGCATTGGAAATTAGCTTCATCAAGGAATTGGCAAGGGACATCAGAGCAGAAAGCTTGGGAGATACCTTTTTAAAGTCTTCTGCTGGCAATAACTCTGTAAGGGAAGTGGAAAGTTCTTGGACCAAGTCCCTTTGGATGTGGGTAAAATATGCCAAGTAATTATCTGCCCTCAGTCCAAAGGTAGCTGAGACGTACACTCGCTTCCCATGATGGTCTATCACCTGGAACTCCCTGTTCAGGGGAAGAACTGTGGACTTCTGCTCTGTCAGCTCCTTTTTAGTGCCAGCGGTAACCATGATGACATCGACTGGAACTCCTTTGGTCCAGAAGAGGCAGTCTACAGGGGAGCTGAGGAACTTGTCTGCACATTTGGGAACTGGCTGTACAGTGTTGGGCTCCTTCCAGGCCCTTCTGGTGATCAGATCTACTAACTTGTCGGTGGGGGGAGACACCCAGGAAGTAGATGGACCCATCCTGAAAGTCTTCAGGAATGCAGACTCCTCTGAAGATGGGGGTTGGGGAAACCATCCGCCCTTCTGCTTCAAGATCTCAAGGATGTTCCCAAGGGAAACATCGTCGGGCGGAGATCTGGGGGACCCATCTCCTTCATCAAGGTCCGAGTTCTCAGTGAGGGACTCTAGGGGGGAGTCCAAGTGCTTCCTCTTGCACTTTGTCTTACGAGGTAACTCCTCTGTGGGGGGCTCCAGGGAGGACTTGGTAGAAGAAGGGACACCTTGACGGGAGGTAGCCCCTTGAAGGCTCAAATGGGAGGGCTGACCCTGGACAGGATGAGAGGCCTCACCAGCCAAAGTAAAGAGAGGCAAGGATGGGCCTGGTGGGGCAGGAGATGAAACTCCGTTCCTGGAGAAGGTCCTCTCTCCCACCTGTAAGGCCGAGGGGCTGGAAGCGGCCCCGTCCCCCAATCTCGGAGGGTGAAGTCCCCCGGAGAGGAGGTTGAAGACACAGCACCACAACCCCCGGATGATACCAGTCCGGAGCTATCGAGGAACAAAGTCCCAAGGGGGACAGACTGGTCTGAAAAACAAAAACTACCAGCTCCCGTGAAGCAGGCACCCTATCATTTTGGCAGGGGGTCCACTCTGGTCTGAGGGCAGAGGAACAGAGCAGGCCCGGGTCCCTGATAGGGTGGAGAAAATGGGAATGCTCAGTCCCTCTGGGATCTGACTGCAGTTGTCCAGTTCCCAAGGTTCCAAAGCCGCTGGGATTAGAAGAAGAGAATGATTTACTGCAGTAGGTGAAGTGCCTTTGCCTGGATGGACTGGGGAAGCCAGAGGCCCCAAATCTATTTTGGGATTGAAGGAGCTCCTCATCATCCTGTCCATGTCAGAAGGCAACAGATTCCTGGACGATCTGTAGGAACAGGAGGAGTGGGTGGACTTAGCCAGAGACCCTGAGGACTTATGCCACTGTTCTGGAGTTCGGTTCCAAGACACAGGAACCAACTATACTACATGCCTGGAGGTAGAAGGTGACTCTTCAAGAATTATTATTGGATCCGACAAGCCTGTCAAAGTGAAGTAGCAATTGGATCTGACAAAATGGTCAGATCTGAGGCTGGTCTGACCTTGGCTGGATCTGAAGGCCTCTGATCCAAAGAAGCCTTACATCCAGAAGAAGACTCCATAGCTCTCAGATCCGAAGACCTCAGATCCAAGATGGTCTGGGCTGAAAGTGGATCCGGGGACCTAGGTTTTAAGAAATGTAGGCACTGCAATGTAAAAAGAGAAGAACTCCTGGACAAAACAGCATAATACAAGTAAAACTGATGTGCTTTTTTCTTTTCCATATGGGGATAAATGGATTAAGGACCTTGGCGGGATCTAATAAGTTTTAAGGGAAAGCAAGGAAATAAAAGAACTCTGAATATAATGAAAAGTTCTTCTCTAGCAAAGAAATGTTCATGGTGCAACAGGAGAAGATTGTAGTGAAAGGCATCTGTGTATCTTGTTCTCATGTTTCTATGGGGACAAGCTGATAAGGACTATAAAAACACGTAGACATTTTTCAATGTCTCAGAGATAATGTTTTCTGAAAGCATTCAAGTTGTTTTCTACATCTAGGAGAGAATTAAAGATAAGACAAAAACAGACAGCACTTAATTTAAGTAGAACTACAGGTTGTATCACACATCTTAGCATGAATAACCTTCATTATAAGTTAATTCAAGCCTATCAGTGTGGCTGTCATTCTGGGGCAATTGTTTCTATTAGGAGGTTTAAACTTCATTAACTGAAGGAGCACATAGTTTTTTGTGTTTGTATTAAGTTAATAGGCTCTGGTTATTTTTTTTTTGAGTGTTTTCATTAAAACAAAAAGTTGTGTGAGATTTGACATAGGTTCAAATGGATATGACAAGAAACAAATGTATAAAAGATCAACCTTCCAAACATTAATATATGCATGCAACACAAAATATGAAAATAAAGATAAAAAAGCTGTTATACATAACAGGTGGGAATAAATTCTTATCATACTGAGAACACTTTCCTTATTATATTTAAATGTGAATAGTCTCAATGATACATTCAAAAAAAGAAAGAGTAGTGAACTGCACTAAAAAATGCAGAGTGCAAATAGCTCTGCTACAGGAAACACATTTGGAAAGAAACGAGCATGTGAATTTGATAAACAAAGGATTTTAGGGTGGTTATTCAGTGGACTATCTGGGACAAAGGAAAGGGGAGTACTTACATTAATTGAGAGAGGAGTTTCAAAAGTGAAAGAACAAGAAAAACCTGATAATGATGGTAGATTTGTAGTACTAAGGGGCTACTCACAAGGGAGGAGGGGTTATGCTGGCATGGATTTATATTCCTCCTAAAATTGCTACAATGGAGCTTAAGAACATTCTGGGAGAAATAATCAACTTTCAACAGGGAATATTACTTATAGTTGGGGAATGGAATTTGATTTGTAACAGTGAGGATGCATCTGGGGGGCCTAGAAGGGAAAATATAACAAAAGAGGGTAGATGTTTGACAACAAAGTACGAAAATATTTGGTATGGAAGATGTGAATGCAGTAGCAGAAGTTCAAAGAGCTTACATATTATTCCCTAAGGTATAAAAACTGGGCTAAGTTAGACAGAAATTATATTTCACAGGAACATGTGCATTTTTAAAGTTTTGATACACATCCAATAACTATTTCAGATCACATGTCAATAAATAACTAAAATAAAAATGCAGGGTGATGAAATAAAAATGAGACACTGGCGTTTTAAGGAATTGGTACTGGGAGTTATTAAGGAAGACTGAAATTTCTTCTGAAAATATAGCTATGGAGTGAGATAAAATTAAAGTGGAGCTTAAAAATAGGGTGGAAATAAAAGACAAAGTGATATGGTTAAGAAGTAACAAGAAGTATTTGGAGGGATTGACAAAGGTTAAAGTACTGCAGAATAGGGGGAATCTCACAGAACAAGAAGATGCACAACTGCAGAGTGCTAAACAGAAAATAAGGGACTACCTCAATAGCATGCATGGATTTATAAAGACTGCTATTAAGCAACTGTTTTTGATGATAACTCCAGAGCACAAAAGTTTTAGCACAACAGCTCAGGCAACAGAAAGTAGAAAGGGTTACTGCCAAGCTTGGTGAGCCTATAACAAGAAATATTACCAGAGATCCTGTAGAGGTATTAGACATATTTCAGAAATTTTATGAAAATCTGTATAAAGCAGAGAGACGTGGATGTCAAGAAAAAGTACAAATGGAAATGTTTATTGAAGAAATTAAATATGCCAAAGTTAGAAGTAGATGAGGCTCAATTTCAAACAGTCAGGATAGCAGAAGATGAGATAAAATAAAGTACATCCAATCTACAAGAAATTCTACATGAATAGATGGTATTCCTGTAGAAGTTTGGAAGCTAAAAGGAGAAAAAGGATGATAAAGAATTGGAAAGTTTTGTTTAACAGCATTTTAAAAAGAGGAGAAGCACCAACAACCTGGAAGAATGTGGTGGCGGCTGCAATAGCTAAGGATAGTAAAGACCCATCAGATCCAGCTTCATATAGGCCCATTTCAATTCTAAACCATGATTATAAAGTGTTTATGTCAACAATGCTAAAAGAATGGCGAAGGTGATGCCAAAACTGATAGATATGGATCAGTGTGGTTTTGTGGAGGGGAGACAAACATTTAACAACATTAATAGAACAACGATGATCCACAGGGAAGCAGAATATAAGAAAACACCACTATTGCTGGTAGGTCTTGATGTAGAGAAAGCATTTGACACAATAAGCTGGGATTATATGAGTATGTCAATGGAAGCATTTGCATTCCCTGATAAAATTATAAGGTTGATTAGGAGGATATATATAAAGGATCAGATGTGAAAATTAAAGTGGGGGGTCCTCTTAGATAAGTTTTTTTCAAGAGGATGAACCAGACAGGGATGTCCCCTTTCCTCTTTGTTATTTGCATTATATTTAGAACCATTGACAAAGAAAACAAGGGCTCAGAAATTCAAAGACATAACTGATATGGTAATCAAGAAAAGTTGGCTTTATTTGCAGATTAATTATTTTACACCTGATAAAACCAGAAAAGGACATTTCAGTCTTGTGGAAAATTCTGAGACAGTTTCAAGTCTTTTCAGGATACAAAATTAATGAAGATAACAAAGGCAATAGCTGTATACTGTGTACCCACACACAAATTGGTTCAGCAATACCCATATTTATGGGGACATGATAAAATGAAGTACTTAGGAGTATGGATTAAAAATTACTATCTTATGGCAGCAAAGTATATGTGGAAAGAGACTAAAAAAAGATAATACAAAAACTGAGAAATTGGAAGCTCTTTTTCATAGATATTGATAGCAAGGTACAAGCAGTGAAAATGTTTTTAGTTCCTTTAATTTTAGACACAAGTCAGGCATGTTTTATCAACCAGAGTAGAAGTCGTGTATAGCAATTAGTAAAGAGTTAAAGGATTTTATCTGGGAGGGAAAGAAGGCAAGAGTCAAGTGGGATACGTTGATCCTTCCAATAGAACAAGGTTGCTTGGGATTACCTGATTTGAAGGGTATTTCAGAGCTACACAGTTAAGGCTCTTATATGTAACACAAGCACAAAACTACAATTCAAAGAGGAAAAAGATGATGATGAAATGGGGAGAGGGGCACAAGAAACAAGGAAAGACTGGGATATTGGATGCAGATAATTAAGTAGAATAATAATAACCATACAGAATACTATATTCATAAAGTAACAAAGTATTCTAAGAACTAATGCAGCATGAGAGTGGAGAAAGGAGATTCTGCTAACAGATATGATTGCAAATAGGGGTACAGAGGGGGCTAGAATTTACTGGAGAAAACTGGCAAAGGAACTAAGGTATTGGTAGCAAATAATTAGACGGAAATGTAATAGAATAGGAAAAGGCCAATAATTCATTTGGACTGCAGGCTAGAGATTGCCTTCCCAATCAAGGACTGATATTGCAGTATAGGCAAAAAGAAAAACTGGGGTGGGGTGGGAGGGGAATTCAAAGCAAAAGAATGGCACTGGTAGAGTTTTCAGCAAAATCTAAAATAGAAGCTGCTGTTAAACAAAAGGATAATTAGTAAGGCAAATAAAATATAACACGATAATTGCAGGAATCAATCAGAGGAGGTTAGAAAGGATTGGGAAGAGAGATTTTACAAGCAATTCACAAATAAACAATGAGAGGATACATGTATGGCTCCCAAATATGCAATAAAGTCTAGAAGACTTAGGATCTTTGCTTGGAAGTGTTTGCACAGGCATTTCTATACCTCAAGTATGTTGCAAACCTTGGAGGTGTGATGGGGAAGAAAGAGATAATTTGGGAGTGTAATGCGTTGGCAGACTTTAAAAATTCCTTGAAGACTACTGTATCAGAAACAGTGGGTTAGTAAATTGGTGTAACTATAATTTTTTTGAGCTGTGATACAGAATCAGAATTACTTAGACATAGTAAGGCCTTGCTGAGTTTAATTCTGGTGGCTACCAAAAAAAAAAAATGGAAATCAAAGTCTAAACCAACTCTAATAGAAAAAGTGAATATAGTAAAAGAGATAAAAGAATTGGAAATGGGATCTTTGGAAAGGGTTAGGAGTAAATTACATAGGAAAAAATTGGAATTGTGGAAAGAATATGTGCTGAATAATGTTTTAGAGGAGGAATGAGGTTTAGGGAAGATAGGAATTAAATGAGCTATGTAATGTTTGACTGACAATGACTGCAAATATTATAGGTGATTTATAATATCTGCAACTGAAAATATGTCAATATGGTTTGTTTTCATTTATATAGGTATATGATTACCTACATCATACGTGATAATTCAATAAAGAGGTTTCTTGTTTTGTTTAAAACAAAAAAAAAGCTTTGTTCAGGGAGTTCAAAATGGATTTCAGCTGCATCAGTGGCTTGCTTTTAAGCCAGTTCCAAGAGTACAAACCAGTTTTAGTGAATGCATTTGAATCTACTGTGTTTTTAACTTGCCTGAGGCTATGCATCAGAGAAGGTTATATTAATCAAGTGGCTGCAGGAGACTTGCCTACCACTTCAACTCATGCTGTAGAATTTAACACAGTCAATGGAATGGGTTTGCACTGGCAGCAATTACTTTAAAGGAAGTTGCTGATGCAGACAATATCCATTCAACATTTGCTGCAGCTATAAAACATAACTTCACTCTACCAGTCTCCAAAGCTTGGACATTCTCAATGTATTGCCCTAAGGTATACTGTTATCTGCACTATTTACCTGATTGCTATACTAGCAGATTTTTTATGCCATTTATTTTAACCAAGTAAACCAGAATTATCCAAAATAGGAAGCCTTTTTAGCCACAATCCAAGAATGTACAAAATATAATAGATAAATATAATTAAATGCAAATACTTTCCATAAAAAGAATAAAAGCAAACCATGAAAAACCACAATTACAACAGTAATTTATGTATGTTCACTTAAAAGACGTTTTGATAAATACTTCAGGAAAAGCAATAATATGTCTATTTGATGCTGGTTAAGACGTGAGAAAAAAGGAGCATTTATTATTTGGAAACATAAATGGAATTTAAGTTATGTTTTCCTTCCTGTTTTGTTCTCTCTTGCTGACATCTTCTCTTGTTTAAATGATATTAAAGGATAACAAGCCATCTAACCCTATCAGTTTCTCTGTAAACAGAAGGTAAAGAAGTGGAATCAGTTACAGATTTTACTTACCTGGGCTGGAATATCTTGTGTCGATGGTGTCTACAGCTATAAAATAAAAAGACACTTGCTTCTTGGAGAGAAAGCTATGACATTTAGGCAAGATTTCAAAGAGCAAAAAAAAGAAGTTATGTCTTACCATAACGTTCCATCTGTATTATTGATCCTCTTTCAGTCATTACGTATGGGCATCGGTTCCGACCTCGGAACCAAGCCGGCCATTTTCCAAGCTCGCGTCAGCTACAAACCCTCGAGCTAAACTCTTACCCATAATCCCCACTATCCCTGTTACCTCAGATTGAGTTTGCAAGTCAAAAGAAGGTAGAGGCTACCTCTGGTCAAATGACCTAAGAGAACCAGATGGTGAGATCCGCTAGAAGCCACAGGAGGGGGAAGGAGGGAGGGTCGTAATGACTGAACAAGGATCAACAGTACAGATGGAACATTATGGTAGGACATAACTTCTTTATCTGATATTGTTAATCCTCGTTCATTCCTTACATATGGGACAGAGTCCCCAGCTACCTCTATTCCTGGGAGGCTCTCATGGAAGGACATTCCTGAGCACCATAGAACCAAAAGATGCTCTTCCCCTGGAGGCCAAATCCAATTTGTAATGATTAATGAAGGTATGAGGTGTAGCCCAAGTTGCAGCTACAAAGATGTCATGTAAAGAAGCTCTGGCATGGAAGGCAGCAGAAGTTGCCACTGACCTTGTCGAATGAGCCTTCATGGTAGTAGGCAATGGAATATTACGCTGTGTATAAATGAAGGTCACACAGTCTTTCAACCATCTAGCTAATGTGACCTTAGCAACAGCAGATCCTAATCTAGGTCCAGAATAGGCCAAAAATAACTGGTCAGATTTATGAGAGGACCTAGTCCTGTTTAAGTAAAAACGGATTTGTCTGTGAATATCTAGGGTATGTAGGCAATACTCTCCTCTGTTTGAATGATTGGGAAAGAAAACTGGGAATTCAATGGTTTGATTAATGGACATTTCAGAGATCACTTTTGATAGAAATGAAGGATTAGTTCTCAAAGACACTCTATCTCTATGAAAAATCAAGTATGGACACGATGCATAAAGCTTGAAGCTCAGAGATGCGTCTGGCAGAAGTAATGGTGACCAAAAACAAGGTTTTCCATGACAAATATGTGAGGTCGCAAGAAGAAGCTGGTTCGAAGGGTGGCACTGTCAGAGCTTGTAGAAATAATGACAGATCCCATGGTTGAATAGGTTCTCTAAAAGGTGGCTTCAGATGATTCACACCTTTTATGAAGATCTTGCACAATTTGTGTGACATAAGAGAGGTGTCTTGGACACCCTCATGGAAATTAGATGTTGTTGTTGTTGTGGAAATTAGATATTGCAGCCAAATGAACTCTAATGGTAGAGGCCGATAGACCCGACTGAAAAAGGTCGGCCAGATACTCTAGTATTATCGACACTGGTGCTGAGAAGGGATCTACTTGTTTTTCTTTCAGCCAACAGGTAAATCTCTTCCACTTGCTTAAATAAGTAATTCTAGTGGAAGACTTATGAGATGCAATGAGAATGTCACATACTAGTAAAGAAAGATCATTCTGCCTGGCAATCCAAGTTGGGATGAATCAGGTTCTGCGGATGTGAGATCAACTCCGGGGTTGGATGGAGAATCCATGGTCGATCTACTAGGTGAGGCCAAAGGAAGGGGAACCAAATTTGACGAGGCCAATATGGTGCTATGAGTATCACCTTGCTCTTCAACCAACGGGCTTTCTTCAGAAACTGGGGAATGAGGGGAAAAGGTGGAGATGCATAAAGAAGATCCTAGGGCCAATCGTGGACTAGAGCGTCCCTGGGTGACTGTCCCGGAGGGGGAATCAGGGCGAAGTAGTTGCTGCATTTGTAGTTGGTCGGGGATGCAAAGAGGTCGCAGCAAGGACGGCCCCAGCGGTGGAAGATCTCCGCCGCTATCAAGGGATTCAGGGACCACTCGTGAGGTTGTAGAATGCACCTGCTGAGCCTGTCTGCTATCACGTTGGAACTCCCGGGAATGTGCATTGCTAGAAGAAAACGGTTGGTAGCCATCACCCACTGCCATATCCTCATGGCCTCTCGACAAAGGGGGTAAGATTTGGTTCCACCTTGTTTGTTGATGTACCAGACCACCGCCATGTTGTCTGACTGAATCGCAATCGTTCCAGATGGCAGCAGGGGATGGAATGCTTGCAACGCCAGAAGCACTGCCCTCAGCTCTAGAACATTTATATGCAGTTGGGCTTCCAATCTGGACCAAGTGCCTTGGACTGTCTGTCCCTGACATAGTCCCCCCCCACCCCATCAGGGAGGCGTCCGTGGTCACTGTAGCCTTGAGTTGCTGGGGGGAGAAGGGGCAAGACCATTGTGACGGATTGTGTGTCATCCACCAATTTAAATCCTGTTTGTACCTGTGGGTTACTCGAATCTTGGCTGAAAGAGGATGCTGAAAAGGATACCATTGGGTGAGCAGTAGCCATTATAGAAGCCTCATATGAAACCTGACCAGGGGGACAATGGTGATGGAGGCTGCCATGGAACCCAACAGCTGTAGGACAGAGTGAGCTGTGAATTTCTCCCTTGAAAGGATTGGGATCACTTGTTGCTTTATCCTTAGAATTCTGTGCTCTGGAATGGCAGCTCTGCAGTTCTTTGTATCCAAGATAACCCCTATGAATTTTGTGGACCGAGATGGGGTCAGATTGGATTTTTGCCAGTTTATGGTTATGCCTAGCCTTTGTGCAGCGAGGAGAGAGTATGCCAGGGCTTCTTCCAATAGATGTCTGGTGGGGGCGGAAATGAGCCAGTCGTCCAGGTATGGAAACACCTGGAATCCTTGTAGTTGCAAGTGAGCTGTGATGACTGCCATGCACTTTGTGAACACTCTGGGATTGTAGAGAGTCCGAAGGGCAGTACTCTGAACTGGTAGTGACTGGCTCCCACACGGAAGCGCAGAAATCTTCTTGATGACCTGTCCACTTTTATGTGATAGTACACATCTTGAAGATCTATCGAGCACATCCAATCGTTTTTTTCCAAAAGTGGGAGGATAGACTGTTTTGTGACCATCCGGAATTTTTGTTCTCTCACAAACTTGTTCAATACACTGAGATCCAAAATTGGTCTCCAGTCCCTGGTTTCCACTCTTAATATGTTCCAATGTCTCTGAACAATATTCAGTAAAGTTTCCATGTTCCTACCATAAGTAGTAACAAGATGGATCACAGATTGCTGGTTGATCCCTTGTTCTTTGTATTGTAATGTATCTGTCATATCTAATGGAGTAACCGTATTACTAGCACTCAGGATGTAACCCCATTTGGCATCCTCTGTCCCTAAATCTATCGATAAGGTCATCCCTATACTGTACATAACTATCAGGCTTGGAACAAATACGTTTCATTCTAAGAAAATGGGACTTGGGTAAGTTTCTGCAGATGTGAGGTGGATGAAAGCTGGAGGCATGGAGAAGGGAATTGTATTGGGGGTATTTCCTATATACCTGTGTTTCTAGGGTGTGATCTGCATTCCTAGTAATCAACACATCCAAAAAAATGATCCTGCAGGAATGATAGCCAACAGTGAATTGAATACCCCATTTGTTTTCATTAAGATAACTTACGAATTCCTTCAGATAACTCTCATCTAATCTCCATACCATCCAGCAATCATCCATAAACCTCCAAATGTCAATTTCATTTATGTAAATGTGGGAATTGTCATAAATAATGAGCTCAACATAAGCCATGAATAAATCTGCATAGATGGGGGTGAAAGAAGCCCCCATGGCAGCCCCCTTAGTTTGCCAAAAGCATTGGTCACGGTAAAAAAAGACATTCTTAGCTAGTATGTGTTCAGCAGGCCCGATAATTAAAGTATTCATACTTGGAGGGTAGAGATCTGACTTGTTCAACTAGTATTCTACGGCATCCAAGCCCGCCCAATGTGGTATGTTTGTATATAATGCTGATACATCTAGGGTACAGAGTAGCCAGCCAGGTTCCAATTGTGTATCAGTTATAATCTGGAGAAACTCAGTGGTGTCACGAAGTCTGGAACGTACCCACTTAAGCAGAGGTTGTAACTTCAAAGTTAAATATTGTGATAGGGGTTCAGTGATAGAGCCCCTACCCCAGACAATAGATCTACCTGCTGGGTGATGCAGATCTTTATGTATCTTGGGGAGGAAGTAAATATATTGATTTGTTGGATCTGGGACCGTTAGTTGTTGTAAATCAAAGTCCGAGATGATACCCTCCTCCCTAGCTAAGCCCAAAAATTGGTCAATTTCCTTCTTGAATTTTTGAGTAGAATTCAAGGGGCATCTTCATATATTACCGTCCATCACCCAATTGTCTCATAGCCTCCTTGTTATACTGTTCCCAGTTCATGACCACCACTGCCCCCCCCCATCTGCTGATAGTATAACCAAGTCCTTATGGTCCACCAGTTCTTGTAAAGCTGTTTGTTCAGTCTTTGAGAGATTATTCGCTTTACATATATAGTCCTTAGAGCTATAATGTAGATCTTTCAAAACTGCAGTCTGGAACATAAGTACAGTGGAGTGCATCAGGTGGATAAACTTAGATTTATGATACTGAAACCTGTCTTCACTTGTCTGATTATCAGACTCCTTGTAAAACATTCTTAAATTCAATAATCTACAAAAGGCTGTAACATCCTGAGCTAGCTGATCTTCCGGAACAAAAAAAACAGGAATGAAATTCAATCCCATATTAAGAATCTTTATTTGTACATCAGACAATGTTACATTAGAGATGTTCAAGACATTATTCTGAGTTGCTATTTCCGAGTCATTAGTTCCAATAAGACATCCATGTTTCCTATTTCTGTTGGGTTTCCTACCTCCCCTAACCTGCCTTCGTCTAAAGGGGTCGAGTTTGTAGATACTGGTGAGTCCCCGGGGTGCTGTGTATCGAGATCAGTTACAGATGATGATTCATCCCCTGAGGTCTCATAGTTAGAACTGGAATTTGATGTTCTTTTCAAGATTGACCTGGGTCTCTTTTGTTTGCCTGCTTTTCTGGTAGGCTCATTGAACCGGACTTGTTTATTATTACTGGAGAATTGAATCCCCTTCTCGTAATCTGCCAGGTCCCTTTGAAATTTCCTAATCTTTTTGGCCTTCAAATATTGTTCAAGATTGTCCAAATGCTTACTTAATTTCTGGAGACAAGCTTGAAAAGCTGGTAAACCCTCAAATTTTTTGGAGCTTTCGCATAACCCATTTATTTCCACCATGTCAGATTCAATGACCCTGTCATAATATTCTAATAATACTTTAACAAAACCCATGGATGCCTGTTGTTGTGCTACCGCCCATTGCTCTTTGAGTTCACCATCAATTCTGGCCACTAAAGGTTGAAGGCGAACTCTCAAACCCCGAGAGGCCATATTTTTGGCTAAATATCCCTTAAAGAGTTTGGTGTGCCAAACGTTAGTTCTTAAGGATCTCATATATTTAGTTAGACTTTGAAAATGAACCTCACAGGTAGCTTCTGGTGTAGTGGGGAGAAGTCCCTGAGTTGTGTGGGCATCTGAGCCCAAACCAAAAATACCCAAATCATCCTTATCGGCAGACAAGCCCTTGAAGATTTTTGTTAGTTCCATATTTGTGTTTGCAAATAGTATAGAAACAATTATATAAAAACTGTAAAAAGTGAAATCTGTGCCTTCCGTGTGGTGTAGCCTGACAAAACCCCTATAAAGGAGGAAAACACAATATTGGACAGAAAGCAGTTTGTCCTAGGTGTAGCCCAAATGAAAATGGTCCCAAACTAAATTCCACAAAGTTCACCAATGGCAAAAAAGCTTTATATTGACCATATAAACTAGTAAAACCAGTCCAAAAAAATGACAGATAATAATGTGAAAAATTGGGACAATAACAGCCCTTGCTCGCTGGCACCCAACACTGTTATTAGAAACCAAATATAGTGAGCAATGCTACATCCCTTTCTCACCAAAATCCATAGTCAAAAGAGAACCAAAGTATAAAAATTTGTTTGTATAATTGTTAGTCCTTTGAATGGACTCCCATTCATAAATAAAGGGACAATAGTAGCCCTTGCTCCTTCTTCCCACTCACAATTCCACAAATCAAAACATGACCAATATGTCCGGAGCAATACTACGTCCCTTTAGTTTAAAGCAATGGTTCCTGATATGTTGATATTGAGAGTCCGGTTGGGATGATGTCAATAAATCATTCGGACTCCCCCCAAGATTAAACTGCTTGGTGCCCAAACAATAGTGACTCAAGCCCTGAAACAGCCACTCAAGAATGCCCAGATCACATAAAAATGAAATGAAAAAAAAAAAAAAACATTAAATGCAAACATGAACCAACTCACTCTCTTCCTTTGAATCAAATAAACCCCCTTATATAGAAGTTGATATTCAGGGTAATCCCTAAGACATAACGCCTAATTCCCAGGCGAAAATCCCCTAACTTATACAGGCATCCACAGTCTTATGTAAACTCAAAATGTTAGCAAACTCGGCCCTAATGTACATACGTGGACACTAGGAATAAATGTGCATTTAAATAGCACTGGACAATAAAAATAAATGATCCATATGCAGCAAATAAATGCTACCCATAAGTGTCATGGTAAGCCACAAATATCCAAAAAGATTTTTGGCAATATCGGAAGGACCCGGTAAATCCCGTTATAAATTCTAAATCCTTCTGAAGTCAACACAATTAAATACAAAACATATATATCTCAAAAGGCAAAAATCTGTTCCAAAAGCATCAGCTTACAATGCCATTTTGTGTGTAGTCGAACCCCCAGTTAATGATCCTATTGGTTATAACAAAAATGTTTATGAAACATATGCATAACAGCTGCCCATTATATGACATTTAAACATGGTATTATAGTTCTAATATACAGAAACCCTTTTGTGTAGTGGACAAATCTCCACACTATAATTTCATAATATCTATAATTATCTATAATTCAGCCTCTGCCACCAAACATGGCACACTCATCCAATACGCAGATGACTCGACCATCATCTGCTCAGCCCAATCCCTACCCAAACTGCAAAAAGTCACACAGGAAGCCTTTTCCTCTGTTGAAACATGGTTATCCGATGCCCAATTAATACTCAACCCAAACAAAACTAAACTACTCATCTTCCAACCCACCAAACATACTCAAAACAACTCTCACTTTAACAACACAGCAAAAGACAACACCACTATATACCCAACTGAACACACCAAATTGCTAGGAGTGGAAATAGAGAATAAACTAAAATTTGACATTCACATATCCATGACCATAAAAAAAGTCCACAAAAAACTAGGAGCATTATACAGAAATAAACAATTTCTCACCAAAGCAGCAAAGATTTCAATAGCAAATTCCCACCTTATCTCCACCCTACTTTATGCCTCTCCAATATATACCAACCTAAGGCAATGTGATCTAAACAAGCTAGAGACCTGCTACAACAAAATCGCCAAATTCGCCACATGGGGCATCCTACCGTAGTCACCACTGTCTCTCACTTGCTGAACTGGGCTGGCTTGAACTCCCTCACCTCCTTCAGTGGTATCAACTCTCACTCGCCCACAAACTAGTAAACCATCCACTAAATGTCCCATCCCTCCAGAATCTACTCCAACCCTATCGCACCACCAGACCACTAAGATCCAGCAACAAAAATCACTTGCAGATCACTAAAGCCAATAACTCTGCTGGTGAAGCACTATTCTCTTGCGCCATAGCCAAATTATGGAACTCACTCCCACTCACAATTACCTCCGTACCATCATGCACCCACTTCAAAACTTTACTAAAAGCACACCTAAAAACATGCTGGCTATGCCCTTGCAACTCCCACTCAAATATCATCCACCCCATCCAACTACTACCTTTCTTTCCACTCCACTAAGTACCTTGATTATAGCAAGCTCAAATGCTCATAAGCCTAGTACTTATTATACAGCAGGAACTTCTCGTTGTTACATTTGTTAATGCCTGTTATGTACTTCACAGATAAAGATTCTAGTTGTCTACTGATGTACTATGTTCTTCATCTGTAAATATGTTGTAAGTAATTTCTATGTTAAATTGTTAATCGCTATGTAATCCAATGTAACTACTGTCTGTTTATTTTACTGTGGAGCTTTTCTCCCCGGGCCTCCGCTGAAAATGGACCCACGTCCAGTCTGACACTCCCGGTCAACAAATTTAAATAAATAAATAAATGATTTCAGAAACATTTTTTGAAAAATACACAAACATGTTATTAGCATATAATCATGTCATTGTAGTTCACATACACAAGCATAATGCAATGTCCCAATAAATGATATTCAATGAGTCCCATGTAAAGAAGGAACCCTTAGGGTCTTTTTGAACATAAAGAATGTCCCTCAGTAATTTGTGGTACAAGGCCTACTGGAAAACGAGTGCTTCACAGTATTCTTGTGTCTAAAATATGCATTAGTTGTAACCCAATACACATATAATCCAACGGAAACCCTTACAGATATACACTCGCTTGTCAGTTAAACACAGTTGGACATCGGCCCACACAATATATGTTAAAGATGACACATAAGTTTGAAAACACACCAAGTAATCAAATAAACTGGAAAGCCTGGTAGCAAAACTGAAACTCAAATACTTTGAACACATAATGCAAAAAAACAGGATTCAACAGAGAAGACACTGATGCTGGGAGAGACTGAAGGCAAAAGAAGAACAGGACAGCAGAGGTTAAGGAGGATGGACAGCATCATGAAGTAACGAATAATGTTGCAAGAACTTAAAGAAGCAATGGGTGACAGGCAGGCCTGAGTTGCTAAAGTCCTTGAGGCCATGAAGAGTCAGACTCAACTGAAAGACTAAAAAATAACAAACAGCAGCAACAAGCAAATATTAAGTCTTTATCATAAAAAAAAAAAACAAAAAAAACCTTCTCTTTATTCTGACTAAAGCAACAATACATATAAAACTAGCCCTTCATGTTTTCTGGGTGATATTCTTAAATCTCTTACACAAGGATCAGTTTATTCACATAAGAGCAACTGCTGCATTTTGCAATCTACAGCTTTAGTGTCTCTGGACTTGATGTTGTCAGATAAATTATTTGCCATCTTATGCAAACGGAGAAGAGTTCATCAGTGAAAAGTACAGTTTTGTACCTACCATAAATGTAGATGTTCGAGGATCCACATTGCTGCAGTCCTAACCATTGGGTAGTCCGCTGTCCAGTCGGCCCGAATACCAAAGTATATGGCTGACGTCGGTCAAGGCGCATTAGACTGATGTCAGGACGTCAGGGTACTAATGCGCATGACCGACGTCATATCCTCAGTCTTTTCTTGCCCCAGATGTCAGAAGATCCTAAAAAGACAAGGCCCACACCAAAAACACCAAAAAGCCCTGCACCAAACATATGTACAATATATACAAGATTACAAGAATATAGCCTAACCCACACCACCACCCCTAAACACAGAGGGGAAGGAGGGAGGGTAAATTGGACTGCAGCAATGTGGATCCTCGAACATCTACATTTATGGTAGGTACAAAACTGTACTATGTTCTTCATTCCACATTGCTGCAGTCCTAACCATTGGGTAGAATCCCAAAGCAGAGGTAAGGGAGGCTGGCAAATCATAAGGAAGCAGGAGCTGTCAACATGCCTTGCAAAATAGCTGTGGCAAAACCAGCCCTAGATTTAGAGTAGAGAGGAAGGTGGTAATGCTTAGAGAAAATATGCACTGAACTCCAAGTAGCTGCCTCCAAAATATCCTTAGTTGCCACCCCCCTTAGAAATGCTGTTGAAGTGGCAGTAGCCCTAGTGGAATGAGGCCTAATCCCAGCTGGAATCTCCTTGCCATGATGGGAATAACAAAATGAAATGCAAAACCCAATCCACTTAGAAATAGTTTGCTTAGACACAGGCTTACCCTGAGAACTCAAAGCAAAAGAAACAAACAACTGCTGAGACTGCCTGAAATCCTTAGTCCTGCTTAAATAATAACGCAACTGCCTATGTACATCTAAAGTGTGCAAAATCTTTTCCCCCTTATTTTGGGGATCTGCATAGAAAGTAGGCAAATGAATAGTTTGGTTTAAAGCCACACTAGAAACCACCTTAGGCATAAAGGAAGGATTAGTACGTAATGATACCCTATCCTTATGGAAAATCAAAAAGGGCTCTACTGCCATAAGGGCCTGCAATTCAGAAACCCTTCTTGCAGAAGTAACAGCCAACAAAAAAGCAGTCTTCCATGACAAGTATTTCAATTCAGCAGTAGCCGCAGGCTCAAAAGGTTGTAGAGTAAGTTTCTCCAACACAAAATTGAGATCCCAAGCAGGAGTAGGAGCTCTACGTGGGGGTCTTATATTCTTTGCCCCTCTAAGAAACTGCTTGAACAAAGGATGCGAAAACAATGGTGGGTCACAATCATAGTGAGCTGAAATTGCTGCAGCATGAATTTTAATGGAAGAGAAAGACAAACCTTTGTCCAGTAACTCAGTAAGATATTGAAGAGCCACACTCAAATTAGGCTCAGAAATCTCCAAATTCTTTGCTGCACTCCAAAATAAAAATCTCTTCCATTTGTCTGCATACACTTTCCTTGTACTAGGTCTTCTGGCTTCCATAATCACATTTAAAACTTGTTGAGGAAGTTGAGACCTGCTGTGTTTCAAAACAGAATATGCCAGGCTGTTAGATGAAGAGAGTGAAGCTTGACATTGAGCAGGCGACCGTCCTTCTGAGATAACAGGTGTGGAATCAAAGGTAAAGGCCATGGAGGCTTCCTTACCAGACTCCTTAGTAGTGGGTACCAGTGTTGCCGAGGCCAATCTGGAGCTATTAAAATCATCCTTGGCTTGTCTTGTCTGACCTTTAGGAGCACCTTTGGGAGAAGAGGCAGAGGTGGAAAGGCATACACATGAAGATTTTTCCAACTGAAAGAAAGAGCATCCACTTTCCAAGCTGTGTGATGAAACCCTTTTGTGCAAAACTTTGGCAGCTGGTGGTTTAGTGGAGAAGCGAACAGATCTATGTCTGGAGTTCCCCATGACACTGTCAATTTCTGAAATACATGAAGATCCAGTTTCCACTGTGGGGATCCATGATTTGTCTGCTTAACACATCTGCTAAGGAGTTCTGTGCTCCGGCAGAAACCTTGCCTGAAGAGTTAGTTGCAAGCTGAGCGCAGTCTCCCATAAAATCATTGCTTGCCTGCATAGAGGATAAGAATGTGTTCCCACTTGTTTGTTGATGTACCACATGACAGTTGGCTGGTCTGTTAGAATCAACACCTGCCCTGGAAGAAGTAACTCCTTGAAAGCCATTAATGCAAACTGGACTGCTAACATCTCCTTCATGTTGATATGTAGATGCTGTAGTCTGGCAGGCCACTTGTCTTGTATCCACTTTCCATTTAGATGAGCTCCCAAGCAATGTCCGAGGCATCTGTCGTTAAAATCTGACTCGCCTCTGGCCGGGTCACAGAGAGTCCCTTGTTTAGGTGACATTCCTGAGCCCACCACAAAAATTCTTTTTGAATGCAAGGTATTATTTGAATGACAGTGTCCAAATCCTGGCAGTGCTGTGTCCATACATTTTGAGATACCATTGCAGCTTCCTCATATGCAGTTTGGCATTGGGAAGCACCAGAATACAAGATGCCATGAACCCTAAGGCTTGAAGGACTGTCCTTGCAATCAGCCCGGACTGAAGAGATAGTTGATGGAAGTAACTGGAAAGATTCTTTTGTTTGTCCGGGGTTAAAAGGCCATCTGGGCTGCTGTATTCAGTCTCACACCCAGAAAGCACATGTCTTGAGAGGGTACTAGACTGGACTTTATTTCGCTCACAGAATACCCTAGGCATCTTAGCACTGCTATGACATATTCCAAATGCTGTAGAAGGTCTTCCTTTTCTTGAGCCAGAATCAGGCAGTCGTCCAAGTAAGGATAGATTTGAATTCCTTTTAGCCTGAAGTAAGCTATCACTGGAGCCAGAACCTTTGTGAATACTCTGGGCGCAGTAGATAAGCCAAAGGGCAATGCAGAGAACTGATAATGAGAATTTCCAGCTCGAAAACGCAGATACTTTCTGCAACTTAGTCTTATAGGCACATGAAGGTAAGCTTCCTTGAGATCTAAAGTTACCATCCAGTGATCTTTGCCCAGCAGTGGTAAAAGTTGTTGTAACGTCAACATTTTGAACTTGGGAATGTCCAGATAAGTGTTGAGGATAGATAAATCCAAAATTGGTCTCCACGTGTTCCCCTTCTTTGGTACTAGGAACAGGCGAGAATAAAATCCTAGGCCCCTTTCTGATACAGGGACTGGCTGAATGGCCCCTATTTGGAGTAACAGAAAAATTTGCTTGTGAGCCTCTTTCCTTTGTGGAGGAGGAACGTCTGGCATGCCTTTGAAAGGGGGCAAGGTATGGAAATAAAACCTGTAACCGTGGTGAATGATATCCAAAACCCATCTGTCTTGAGTAATTAAATCCCAATTTTCTTTGAAAAGAGACAGTCTTCCTCCCAAAGGGGCTGCCAGACGAGAATGTACTGACAGCTGAAAAGGCAGGTCATTGGGTCTGTTTACGAAAGGACTGACCCCTGCCCTCACCAGAAATCTGAGCAGGAGAACTCCCTGTTCTAGGCCTAAAAGAACCTTGAGCTCTGCCCCTACCACGTCTAGACCTACCCCTAGACTGGGAATCATAAGCAGGATATGTCCATCCCTTAGTAGGCCAATTTCTGCTAAACTTCGGAGGTTGCACCTGCAAAAAATCTTTAACAGTCTGCATAGACTTAGCCTTGTCCTCCATTTTCTTTAAAACTGCTTCCACAGGCGAACCAAACAACACATCAGACTGTAAAGGAGCATCCAAAATCCTTGTCTTAACATGCTCAGCTAAATTCTGATCCCTCAACCAGGCGTGCCTGCGAAGAACAGAACCAGTGGCAGCCACCCTCGAGGAGGCCTGCACAGCATCAAAACCACATTGCAAGGAATGCTTACCCACTTGTTCAGACACATGAACTAAATCCTGCAACTCTTTACACTCAATACCTTCCGCCAGAGCATCCTCCTTAGATTTCAATTGTGAAAGGAGATAATTTTGATATTTTAGCATGTGAAACTGACAATTCAACGCCTCATGGCTAAAGTGGAAGAAGTATACACTTTCTTTCCCCATCTATCCAAAGCCCTTGCCTCTTTATCAGGAGGAACAGGATTTTTAACAACAGAGGCCTTAACACCTTTAGGCCCCTGAGAAACAGTTTCCGGGTCTGCCCTAGGACTCTTAAAAAGATACTTATGAGCTTCAGGCACCCTATAGTACCTATCAGGTTTAACAGGGGCAGGAGGCAAAGAATCAGGGTTCAGGGAAGCCTCTGCAAAAACATCTTCCACCACATTCAAAACAGGAGGTATAGCTAAGGGCCTATGCTGGGGTAAAAACAAGAATTCCCTAAGCCTCTTCCTGGAATCAGAGAAATCTTGGCCTTCCCATTTAAAATGCTCCCTCATGGAATGCAGAGTCTCTGAAAATGAAAAATCCTCAGGAGGAGAAGCTGAAGGAGTGGAATCATCCACATCAGAATCAGAATAAGGAGGATACTCCTGCAAGTCTTCAGTCGAAGACTCAGAAGCCTCTGAACACTGCTCAAAACTCTCAAACTCAGGCTCCACCCTAGGCCTCTTATCAGGAGGGGGCATAGAACCCCTAATCATAGTAATCAAATCCTCTGCCATTTTAAGCATATGTTTCTTAGGCACAGAACCTGAAGTGCTAGGAGAAGCCCCCACAGAAGCTAAACCTGGCCTACCTCTCAAAGAAGTCTTGGAAACAGAAGGAGAGGCTCTAACCACCTTAGGAAGAGAGGGAAGTACAGCTACCTGAGAAGCCCCCTCAGCCTGGCCTACCTCCTGAGAGGGCACATCCTGTAATAGTAAAGTGTCTGCCTGAGACTCCAAAGAAACTCCTGGCAAAACCTCTGGCTCCACTGAGCCTTCTAAAGAACCGACGTCCGGGACTGCCGGTTCTTCAACTCTAGGCTTTGCTGCTTTGTCCTTGCGCTTTTTGGACGAAGCGGGCGTCGGAGCATCCGACGGCATTTTATAATTACAACGCTTCCCAAACACTAACCTGGCACAGTCTAACCTTCTCTTAATAGTGCGTTTGTTAAATCTAGCACAAGAGCAGCATCCAACAACGTCGTGCTCAGGCCCTAAACAAGGTATACACAAAGTATGGTAATCCCTATGAGGTATCTGTTTCCCACAAGAAATACAGTTATTCACTTTTTCTGACATCCGGTTAAATACTGAGGCAAGAAAAAAAACAAAATGTTCCCCAACGGGGTACTTAGCCAACTTTGATTCGGTCTGAAACTCCGACTTCAGAAAATTTCAGAACGCCAACCTGCACTCGCAAAACTGCTTCTGCATCGGACCATGCGGCAAAAAAGACTGAGGATATGACGTCGGTCATGCGCATTAGTACCCTGACGTCCTGACATCAGTCTAATGCGCCTTGACCGACGTCAGCCATATACTTTGGTATTCGGGCCGACTGGACAGCGGACTACCCAATGGTTAGGACTGCAGCAATGTGGAATGAAGAACATCATCTCTTTCCAGAGATGCATCCATGTTGCCTACATCATTCATGAAGGGGTAGTTGTATATCATAACAATATGGTTCCTGGAGTATGCGAAAGTTAAAAGCTGGAGAATATGGGATGTCAGCAGTACATAGACAGTACAGACACAGATGGCAACTGTTACGTCATAACATAAAGGATTATGATCGGCTCACTGATCACAACCTACTTATTATGTGTTCGAAACATGGATGCCCATGTCAAGAACACATCATTTAAGGTTATGATCAGTGACACAATCATAATTCTTTGTAGTGCACACAGCTTTATCTGTTCCATGTACTAGTAATTACAGGGAAAAAAATTGCTAAGTGTTTTCCTGCCTTTCAACGCCATAAAAAGCTTAGCTAGTGCTGTCAAGAGAGGTAGTGTAATGCAATCCATTAAGTTTAGACTTAAATTTCATACTTTTCAACTGTCTAGATATTTGCAGGCTGTCCAGATTACAGCTTTATATTTTTGGTCTGTTCCTCATAAAATCAGGGGGTTTTGGACAAACCACTGAGGACTGAATTCACTAAATAATGGCATACATTTGAGTTTCAGAGTTCATATCCTTCAGAAAATGTATACTAACACATCCTGTTATGCTAGTAAGTAAGTTTGTTTGAGGAAGTTGGAGACACATTACTGATATGGACAACAGGCAAAAATAAGAAGTTATGTACTCACCATAACGTTCCATCTGAGTAGGTATCTTCATTTGTCTGCAACCTGTGGGATACGGATCCGATCTCGGATCCGAGCCGGCAACTTCTATCATAGCATAGATCCGAGCTCCTAGCTCCTCCCCCTTACCCATAATCCCCTGCCTGCCCTAACTGACCTCAGATCAAGTTTGCCCCATAGCACAACAGATAAAAGGTGTCCCAATGGGAACATATGCCAATAACACAAGAGCGATCAAATCGGTCAGGGGGAAGGGGGGGGGGGATGGTTGCAGACAAATGAAGATACCTACTCAGATGGAACATTATGGTGAGTACATAACTTCTTAATCTGAAGTAGGAACTTCATTTGTCAGCAACCTGTGGGACAGAGTCCCCAGCTACCTAAGTCTTGGGTGGCCTTCATGGAAGGATATTCCGGAGCACCGCAGAGCCAAAGGACGCTCTACCTCGGGAAACAACATCTATTTTATAATGGATGATAAAGGTGTGAGATGAAGCCCAAGTGTCTGCGGAACAAATGTCATCCAGTGGAACCCTAGCCTGAAAGGCCACAGAAGTGGCAACGGCCCTAGTAGAATGGGCATGGACTCCTTGAGGTGCAGGCCTCCCCGAACTCTGATATGCTAAAAGAATACAACTCGAGATCCATCTAGAGAGAGAAACTTTAGAAACTGATTTTCCGAAATTACTTTTGGCAAAGGAGATAAACAACTGATCGGATTGCCTATGACCAGCAGTTCTATGGATATAAAAACGTAATTGTCTGTGTACGTCCAAGGAATGTAGCTTGTACTCTCCTTTGTTATGAAAGTTGGGGAAAAACACTGGGAGATTGATGGATTGATTGATGTTCGCTTCTGAAGATACCTTAGGTAGAAAGGACGGGTTGATTCTGAGGTAAACCCTATCCGGGTGAAAAAACAGATATGGTGGTTTGACACAAAGGGCTTGCAATTCCGATACCCTTTTGGCTGAAGTTATGGCCACCAAAAAGGCTGTCTTCCAAGAGAGAAATTTGAGATCAACCGTGGCCACCGGTTCGAATGGGGGACCAGTCAAGGCCTGCAAGACTAAGGATAAATCCCATGGAGGTACCACCTCTTTAACTGGAGGCCTAAGGAGGAAGGTACCCTTGAGGAAGGTCTTACACAGTTTGGAAGTGATAAGAGGACCAGACTCTTGCCCCACATGATAGTATGAGATTGCTGCCAGTTGTACCTTGACTGTGGAAGAACTAGCCCCCTGGTGAAAGAGAGAGGTTAGAAAATCTAGAATCGATGATATCGGGGCTGTAAAAGGGTCTAAACGATGGTGTTCTGCCCAAATGGTGAAGCGTTTCCACTTACTCCGATAAACCTTCCTGGTGGAAGGCTTGTGAGCTGCTACAAGAATGGCTTTGACTGGTGATGAGATCCCGGGAGTCCTTATGAGGAGTGGAACTGGAGCAACCAAGCCGTCAGCTTGAGGTTGACCAGGTTCGGAGTCGGAAGACCGAGAGGATGAGAGATGAGATCCGGAATGGGATCCAGAATCCATGGTGGATACACTAGGTGAGACCATATGTAAGGGAACCACGTCTGACGAGGCCAGAATGGGGCAATGAGGATCATTTTGCTCCACAGCTGCCTGGCTTTCTGTAACAATTTCAACATCAGGGGTAGAGGAGGGTAAGCATAAAGCAGACCGGGAGGCCAAGCATGAACTAGAGAGTCTCTCGGGGACTTCCCCGGAGGGGGGATCAGAGCGAAGTAATCGTTGCATTTCGTGTTTGAAGGAGAGGCAAAAAGATCGCAACAAGGTCGCCCCCATCGGGCAAATACTTGCTCTGCGACTCGGTGGTTGAGAGACCACTCGTAAGGAGTCAGGATAGTACGACTGAGCCTGTCCGCTAGAATGCTGGACCGTCCCGGAATGTGCGTTGCTATGAGAAAGCGGTTGGTGGAAATCGCCCATATGTGCGTTGCTATGAGAAAGCGGTTGGTGGAAATCGCCCATTCCCACACTCTCATGGCCTCGCGGCAAAGGGGGTAAGACCTGGTTCCCCCCTGTTTGTTGATGTACCAGACTACCGAAATGTTGTCTGTCTGTACCGCAATTGTCCCTACCAGAAGAGAGTTGTGTAGTGCCTGCAACGTCAAAAGCACCGCTCTCATCTCTAGGACGTTGATATGCAAAGAGGTCTCTACGTCGTTCCATGTGCCTTGGACTGTTCTGCCTGAAAAATGCCCCCCCACCCCAGGCGAGAAGCGTCCGTGGTCACTGTGTCGACTGGTGGAGGTAGTGAGAAGGGACGTCCCGTGTGGAGGTTGGGAGACTGGAGCCACCACAGGAGCGATTTTTTGCAAACCTTGCTTAAGGAAATGGGGTGAGACAGAGGGTTGCAAGACAGGGACCATTGTACCTGGAGGGTCCACTGTAGAACCCTCATATGTTCAACCGGGCCAATGGCAGCAGAGGGATTGCAGCCGCCATAGATCCTAGGGCCCTCAGAATCAATTCCGCCGAAGGAGTTTGCAGTTGAAGAATGGCCTGCATGTGTAACATCAGGTTCCAAAGCCAATCTGGAGTCAAGAACGCAAGCATCTGTCTGGAATCCAGTCTTGCCCCTATAAAATCCAGCACCTGTGTAGGGATGAGAGAGGATTTGGTCATGTTGATGGTTAATCCAGCACCTGTGTAGGGATGAGAGAGGATTTGGTCATGTTGATGGTTAATCCTAATAGTGGAGCCAGACCGAGAAAATAGTCCCTGCCTGAACAAAGTAGATGCCTTGTTGGGGCTGTGAGGAGCCAGTCGTCCAGGTATGGAAAGACCTGAATTCCCTGGAGTCTCAGGTGGGCCGCTACTACCACTAGGACCTTGGTGAACACCCTGGGGGCTGAGGTGAGACCGAAGGGGAGGACCCTGAATTGAAAGTGACTGGCTCCCAGCCAGAAGCGGAGGAACCTCCTGGAACGCCTGTCCAATAGAACGTGATAGTACGCATCCTTGAGGTCTATGGAGCACATCCAGTCGTCCTCCCGCAATAAGGGGAGGACGGATTGCAACATGACCATTCGGAACTTTTCTTTGGGTACCGCCAGGTTTAGGAGAGAGAGGTCGAGGATGGACCTCAAGTCCCCCGTCTTTTTTGGCACCAGAAAGAACCTGGAGTAAAACCCTGATCCGACTTGATCTGGGGGGACGGGCTGGATGGCTCTTTTTTGTAGAAGCAGCTGAATTTCTGCAGCGGCCGCCTTCTTTTGACTGGGTGGGACGTCGGGAAGGCTTCTGATTCTGGGGTTGACTATGAAGGGAATTTGGTAACCTCCGGATATAATACGAAGCACCCAGCGATCTGTTGTTATGGACTCCCATTTTGCCAGGTGCTTGCGCCCCCGACTGCCTCCAGAGTGGAGCAGTCGGGAAACCCCTCAGGGGTTCTGCGTGGGCCTCTCAGAGAAAGGTTCTCTGGACCCAAAATTCCTCAGACCCCCTCTGCCTCTGGGGCGGCGTCCTCCCTGTCCTCCTCTGCCACGAGAGGACTGGTTGTCCTGAGCAGACTGAGACTGATGCGATTTTCGGAACCACATCTTCTTCTGACCCTTTTGGTTCTTGGAAAAGGACCTCTGGGGCGCAGAGAAGTGGACTCCGACAGCAGACAAGGTCTTCCCATCTTTCTCACTCTGGACAAGAGTGTCGCGAATGGTTTTGCCGAACAGTGCAGAACCATCAAAAGGGGCATTCACGAATGATGCCTTAAAGGGTTCGGAGAAGTGTCTCCTCATGACAAGCCCGACTCCGCCTGCTCTAGCGGCTCCCTCTGTAGCATGAGACAATAGCCGCATAGAGGTATTAGAGATAGAGCGGAGGGTGGCCATTTGGGAAGAGTACAAATCCTTGTCTCCCTCCGACATGGACCCCGGGGGGAAGCAGCGTATTCCTTAATTAGATCCCGCTGCATCCGAATAACGTGTGCCATGTAGTTCAAGGCCCTCATAGAGAAGGTCGCTGAACTGAAGGCCCGCGTCCCAAGACGGTCCATCGCTCGAGACTCCTTGCTCGGAGGATGAACCGTGGGGCTCACCTGAGCCAACTCTTTCTTGGTGGCTGCAGCCACCAATATGGTATCCACAGGGGGACCTCTGCTCCAATGTGATCTCTCTGCAGGGGGGCTCAAAATTTTGTCTGGGTGCTTGGGGATCGGCTCTACGGTGTCCGGTTCCTTCCAAGCCCTAGAGGATATGAGATCCACCAGGGGGTCGGTTGGAGGGGACACCCAAGAGGTAGATGGTCCTGCCTCAAATGTCTCAAGGAATATGGACTCGTCAGAGGAAGCCTTGGGGGCAGACAACCCACCCCTGATTTTGAGCATTTCCATGATGTCTCCAAAGGAGACATCCTCGGGGGGTGATCTAGGGGAGCCTTCCCCTTCATCCAAGTCCGTATCTTCTGTGAGACTCTCAGGGGAGTCCATGTGCCTCCTTTTGCACTTTGCCTTGTGGGGAACCTCCTCGGGGGGGCTGTCCAAGGAGTCCTCATGGGCTGTATCCTGTTCCATTGGAACTCCTAAAGGTGCTGAGGCAGGCTGCCCCGAGGGCCGGGTGAGGGGAGCCAGGACCAGATGAGAAGGAGTGCGGGAGGGAGCAGAAGCCAGGACCGGAGGCCTGGAAGCACTCGACAGTGCCCTCTCCACCGCAGCGAAAGCCGAGGGGGAGCCGCTCTCAGATGGATCCGAGATCCGACTCCCACTCGGATCCGAAGCGGGGATCGGACCCGGCGCCGAGAACGTTGGATCCGAAGGACCAGTGTCACCGGGACAGAGCCGAAAGCACACCGAATCCCTCAGATCCGAAGCTCAGCCCACGGCTCCGAGAGGTCGGATCCGACCTACCCCCAGATCCAATGTGGCTCGGCTCCGAGCCCAGAATGCGGGTCGGAGAAGGAGCTCTAGGAGCGAAAAAAGGGGTCGAGCTCCCCCCCAGAGGTGGGGGAGGCAAGAGCCCTCCCATCTGCATCTGGGCCTGGATGAATCTCCTCATCATCTGGTCCATATCCGCATCAGACATGCTAAAAGTGGACCTCGACGAGGCCACCGAGGCAGACCTGGAGTGTCACCTCGATGACCTCGACAGGGACCGGATCACCTCCTCCTCGGGTCGGGTCCTGGGGAGAAACAAGGGGATCGGATCCGAGGAGGAGGAGATCGAGAAGACTTGGATGGGGAAGCCCTCTTGGCGGGCGGGGCCGATGAAGAGTCCTCAGCCCGCCGCTTAAGGTGCTTCTCCCGCCGCTTAAGGTGCTTCTCCCGCCGCTTCTCTTTCCTGGCCTCCCTATCCTCCGGAGCCGAAGCGGGAGGTTGAGTCCCGGTCGGAGGAAGGGAGGCAGGAGTGACCGCTACCGGGGGGGTAGCGGGCACCGAAGCACCGGAGGCCGAAGCAGAGTCTGGGGGTAGAAGGCCCGCCAGAACTAGCTTCGACCTTCAATCCTTGAGTGCCCTGGGGTTGAACGCCGCGCAAATCGCGCAACCCGAAGAACGGTGTTCAACCCCAAGGCACCTAACGCACCGAGTGTGGCCATCAGCCGGTGAAAGCTTGTGACCACACTCGGTGCATTTCGAAAAAATTGCTTTAGGGGCCTCCGACATACTGTAGAAAAGCACACTCACTAGGCCCCTAACACTCAGTCACACACACACACGCTACGACCAGCGGGGGAGGGAGAAATATTCTTAAATTAAATCAAAAGTATACAAGATATAAAAAGGAGTAAGGGTAAACCTACCACACACACAACCAGTCACTCAGAAAGAAGAAATACAAAACTTTTTTTCTCACAAAACGCCAAGAGCTCTGAACCTAGCTGTTGCTTGAAGAGCGGCAAACTAGATCTGGGGTCAGTTAGGGCAGGCAGGGGATTATGGGTAAGGGGGAGGAGCTAGGAGCTCAGATCTATGCTATGATAGAAGTTGCCGGCTCGGATCCGAGATCAGATCCGTATCCCACAGGTTGCTGACAAATGAAGTTCCTACTTCAGATCAAATATTTTGTTCTGCTGCTGTTACTTGATGGAGAGTACTAGCAGATTTTATTGCCTAGTGCTAGACCTGACTTTAACTTTAGCAATGGGTGTTTAACAACTGTCAAGGTCACAAGCCACTTTGGCACTTAAATGGTTTGCCTTTTTCCAGATATCAAAGCATAATCACCTTGTTCCATGCACCTTGTATTGTCTGCTACTCCATGCAAAGCCCATTGACAGCTGCTACAACCATATACTGGCCATAAGCAACATTAGCAATATGTTATCAGCTGCAGGAGCTGTACAAAGTGCACCAGAACAAACCTTGGACAGTTGAGTGATTAAATGCAATAGGAGCCCATACTGTGTGTGTGTGTGTGTGTGTGGGGGGGGTAATACAGCACTGCTAACTAGAAAAAAATAAGCACACAGCATTGACTGGGGAAAGAATATCTAACATCTTAGTAATAAGAAATGGAAGAGAACATGCTATGATGGGTAGTGTGAGTGAATGCAAAACATCAGCAACTGGGAAGAAATTTAAATCTAAGAAAAATTAAACCGGGTTACTGAAAGAAACATTGATGCTATTTCCAGAGGTACTGAAGGAAAGCAGTAATTCAGTGTTTTGTCCTTCATAGGTTCATAGTTAATACTAGGCTAGCTCATATCTCTCAACCTCTTAGAGCAAGAAATCTGAACAAATCCATAAATAAAAGTGGGACAAAGGCTCACAAATAGGGACAATTTTTAAATACAGCGCTTACAAACTTAGAAAATTGATAGACTAACAGGTTTTGATTTAGCATGAATGTTCTGAAGGACATGAAGTCTGAAACTCAAATATGTCATTATTTTCTAACTTCAATCTTTAATGATTTACCACTAATTTGCTAGAAAACCACAGTTTTATGAAAAACAGACCATAAATATGAGGCCAAAATCTGGACATTCTCCAAACATCTGTACAGTTGAGAGGTACAAATTGTACCAGAACAGAACCTTGTGGGCCATTTTAAGCCTACCTGACTTCCTTTCAAAGGTGAGAATCAAACCCTGCACCTTGTGTGCATAAGGTAAACACCTTAACCATTATACCAGCTGCCAATAGGGGAGTCAATACGGATAAAAGAATGAAGAAAAAGCAAAGGCAAACTAATTGCATATTAGGAGGACTGAAGGTGCATTGAGGAAAGAAGCCACTTTAGCTGAAAACAGGATCATGGCAGCATGGCTGTCCCACCACACAATTTCTGTGTAAAACATACTATAAAATATTAATAACCATCAGACTGATGCAGGGACATTATTAATACAAAGAAGTTCTTAAAAATTATAAGAAATGTTTAGTTTCTGCATATAGTTGTCCTTTTGTCAAGTGACAGAATGGTGACTTGATTATACTGTAGGTTTTAGTTTCCATACTCCACAAAGTAGCTTATATATTCATGCACACTCTAACAATTATCATTCATGAATGAATGAGGTATAACTGAGGGCATGAGACCAAATGATCATGTGGGTAATTATGAGACCAAGGTTGCAAATGATTTGGTGCAACTGTGTTGGGATGAGAAGTCTTAGACTACCTATTTATAAGATTTATACATGCACCACATAGCCAAATGTGGTTACCAGACAACTGGTAGAAGGTTTAAGGACTGCAAATACACAGCTTGATAGGGCTGTGACAGGAAAGGTTTCTGTGAAGGCAATGAAGGGGTCAATGTCACACATGAAGAGTAACAGAGAGACAAATGGAGGGGTTTAATCTAGCCCAGGTCCATTTTCTGCAGATGGTGGCGGTGGTGGGGTGCCTTGAGAACTGCAATCATTATTCTGGTTGGTGGAAGTGCTTGGATCAAGAAAAGAAAGTGGTGCATTTTTTTCTTAAAGACTGCCTGTACATGGTAGTTCTATTTCTATCCTGACAACTATATGTAGACTAAGCAACACTGGGTGAAAAAGGTGTGTGGTGGGTAATACAGGGCAGAGGAGACTGTTAACTAAGGTGACCAGGAGACCTAGGAGGGTCCCATCTCTGCATAACTAATTGTATGAAACTAGGGTGCCTGACATAGTTGATCAAGCTCTTTAGACATCAGATTATTTCTTGGCTGGCTGACAAAATTCAGTAGCTCCTAAAATGCTGTTGGCACGAATTATGTGAAGATGTGTAGGCAGATGCATGGGTGGAATGCCCCTCCTGGAGCAGTGGGAACAGATCTCTATTCTACTACATTTTTCCCTTGCTAGAGAATTTTCTTGTCAAACGTATTTAACACCTTTTTCACTATTCCAGTTATGTTTTGCAGGAAAAAAAGCAGAGATGCTCAATTGCTGACAGGCAAGAGGTGAACAGACTCCAAATTTCCTGATTATTTTGGTGGATTGTTCTAATTTAGGTCAGTTCTAAAGGAGATGGGAGGGGTTTGCACAGAAGATACTATCATGTGCTGAAGGACAAGGTGGCCAAAGATCAGCTTCTTTATTATATTTAACATAAACCAGAGGTAGAGGCAGCAGAGTGAATTTGAGGAGAGCTTTACCACTTGTAACCTCCAACACTGAGAGTGAAAAAAAACGTGGGTCACTGCAATATTCCAGGAAATGAGGAGTGGGAGAAACTACCAATGAAACTTCATGAGGATGACCTGTTAGTGGTGTGGTTGGTGGGCAAAGACGACAAATGAAAAGAAAGGTGAAGATTTTGCATGGTAATCTTATTGGAAGCTCAAAGGCAGGAGATTTTAAATGGTGAGTCTTGTCAAATTTCAGCTGCTGGGGGGGGGGTGGGGTAGGGGTGGCTACTCACTTACCTTTTATCTCCATTCCCAAAACTGCAGTAGTAAGCAAGACTAACACTGGGATGATGAAAACACAAGGTGGGAATAGGGATTCAGTTTACTGCACAAACAACAGTGGATCAAATGAAGGAAGGAATTTATTATAGAAAATCTGGGATACAGTGTGGACTTTAAGTACAGGCTGCTTCTGGGTGCATGTTGCTATTTTAAGGACAGCATCTGTGACCCACAGAATTCCAAAATGCTAACAGCAAATACCGGTTTTGAGGGAAAAATACATTGATGCCACAAATTTCTGAGTGGCCCCTTCAATTCCTGTTTTTTTTTATTTTTATATTACACATTGCCAGCATATCCCACAACATTATCAACATGTAGGGGCATGCATGATGACATCATATTTGTGAGGCAGTGCCCGACTACCAGCAACAACATGTTTTGCATTTTCTGAACATTATGGAAGTAGGAAACTGTAATGTTTGGTTGATATTATTGACTGACTGTTCTGTAATCTTCAGTGATTTACCAGAAAATCAAAAAAACTACAAGGGACAGGCAAAAACACGAGGTAAGTAAAATCAGGGATGTTCTGTAAAACTTGGGGCAGCTGAGAGGTAAAGTGACCCTGGTCAAATAAAGTGGGTTTAGCCATCCGTGAAAGAGAATCAAATAAATATCCCACGCAGTGAGAATCTCACATCACAGTAAACTTCATTTTTCGCTCCCCACTCTTTTTTAACATATTCAAGATTTTCTTGAATAATTTTATTGGGATAACCTCTCTCCTGAAATAATTTAACTACTTTTTGCAGTTCACCTTCCACAGCCTCTCTATGTGATGTCATTCGGGCAACTCAAATAAGTTGCCCCTTAATTATACTCTTTTTCTGATGTGGGGGGGTGACTGCTAGAATACTCAAGATACGAATTACTAAAAGTGGGTTTTCTATACACTTTTGATTTAAATCCTTTATTTCCCTTACGTATGAATGTATCCAAGTAATTAATACCACTTCCACTATATGAGAAAGTGAACTTAAGAAACCCGGAGGTCCTATTCAAAAACTCAACAAACTCTTGAATCTTATTCTTTGGGCCATTCCATAGAATAAAAATATCATCCAGGAACTTGACATAGAGCTTCAGATTCCCGAAATATTCACTTGTAAAGACTTTACTTCTTTCCCACTCCAGGAGGACTAGATTCACATAAATGGGGGCACACGAGGCCCACATGTCAACACCTTTGTGTTGTTTAAAGTATTCTCCTTCGAAAAATAAGTAATTGTGGTCCAACACTATATCCATAAAGTCCATAATCAAGTAGATTTTATCCTCTGTTAATGTCGTACTTTTATACATAGTGGACCTAAATAATTACAGTCCCTCCTGCTTGGGAATTGAGGTATATAAATCTGATATATCCACTGTAAGAAAGTACAAATCCTGGTCCCATAATGAATCTACTATCATTCTAAATGCTAAAAAGTTCAAAAGCAGTTAGGTATTCTCTACAGGGCCAAATGGAGATTCACTAACAGGTGTATCTGACATGACCAGATAATACCTTACTTTAGCAGAGAAGCTCAGCATCACATAATCTATACTTTTACGTGGCCTGTGCTCATCTACAAATTGTAACTGTCTTTCAAAATTATTTTTTTGAGCTTACAATAGTAATGAAAAGCTTGCTGTTGAATCACTCACCGAATCCTCCTGTTGTGGGGGGGGGGGCTGTGCCCCCCCCCGCTATTTATATACACCAACTCTGAGATCGTACTACAGTGGGGAAAGGGCAGGTTTCCTTATCTCTATGTTACTGGTAAGTATGTACTAGTTCTGTTCCCTTTATGTTGACCAATTATGATCGGTGAACTTATTTACGATCATTTGGCCTTTCGAGGAATGGAACTTCTGATGGTCTATGCACAATGAACATTTCATTCGTTCATTAAACATAGACCCAGGAACTTCATGGTATGGCAACTTAAAAGACCAGAATATGAGCATTCAATTTGAATCAGAATTGTTAAAAGATAAACTGGCACATCATCAAAGAAAGAGGTTTAATAAAAACATAATAATTGGTGTTCTCAAGAAGGTGGAAGGTAATGATTGTGCAACATACATTCAGACTCATTGGACTTATCAGCTAGACTGCTTCTGAGACAATTAAGAATACAGAGGGCCCAAAGAGTGTATTTAGAAGTTGAAATATGTTTTAACGGAAGACCAAGGCACATGTTGCTCATGTTTGAGTCATATAAGCTAAAAGATTAAATACTTAATACTGCTGGGATAGCTGAGTAAGATGCAACACATTGAGGAGAGAATATTTTCCGAAAATAACTATTGCATGCACACAAAGAAAGAATACAATATGTGGCACCAGTGAAAAGAATATCCAGCAAAACAACTGATGTTTCATGTCTTGTTTCTAGACACATTAACAGCGTATATGCCTGTGGGGTTACAACATATTTTCAAATTCACAGGAGTCGTTAAAAGTGATTAGGAAATATGAACTCAGCTGAAGAGAATATGATAGCTCTACCACAAAAGAAGATGAAGGATCTTCAACAGCTGATGAAGCTAAAGCTGAAAGTATGTCCAGGAAATGACTGAAAGGTTTGCACAAATCAATATATCATGGAGTATTTCCAATCTTTTGTCCAACACCAGCACAAAAATTAATCTAGATTTAATTGATGAAAACAACCAGGATTGCTTTTTAAAGCCCTGGATTTGACTGAGAATCATCTAGACAGGATTACAGTCCTAGGAGTTTGCTTAAGGGTTGCAGTGATTCTGGTAAGATTTACAGGCATTTCAGAATGATGAAAGTAACAGAAGCAGCTAATAACATAGATCTGGGCAGTGAGTAGCTTAAATTAGCAAAAGTCTGCACATTACTGTAAATTGTTAACATAAATTGGTAGCTAAAGTGTATATGACATCCAGAAAATCAACAAGGAAAAGAATACAGACTGAGACTTAAACCAGAGTGGAGCAGAGCTGGGAAAAGCAGATGATAATGGCAACTGAAGGAGAAAACTCTCTTCAGTCACCCTAGAGAGA
Organism: Protopterus annectens; assembly: GCF_019279795.1. Taxonomy (NCBI): domain Eukaryota; kingdom Metazoa; phylum Chordata; order Ceratodontiformes; family Protopteridae; genus Protopterus; species Protopterus annectens. The sequence goes on from NC_056746.1 coordinate 535,243,290, forward strand.
GAAAGTGAGAGAGAGAGATTAACCAAATGCATTTTGAGATTTTCAAGATAAGTGGGTCCCTTTTGGAATATACAGAGAACAAATAACAAAACATTGAAGTAAACAGAAAATGTTTTAACCAAACATTCAGAGGAAAAACTTGATATGCAAACTGCTGAAAAGGAGATGAAAGCAAAAACAGTGAAACTGCAATTAAAATACGAACAAATGGTACAGAAACTGGATGACAGACTATGAGGAGAAAACTTGAAGTTTACAGCAGTACCAGAACAAAATGAAAGAAAGGACTGTAAAGACTTTATGAAAAAATATTTAATAATGATATTAAATAAGAAAAAAAGCACATAAGAGTAAATATCCCGTTTAAGACAGAAAACAACCAAGACCTATAATGATTAAACTGCAGACAAATCAGCTAAAGGAAGAATTTTTTTACATTTTATATAGAAAATGGAACAGCCTTAAAAGTTGGGGACAGAAGGGCTTATGTGGATAATTACTTTTCATTAAAGACATGAACTGACAAAAATGTTTTTCTTTATTACCTAAAACTGCAGAAAAATGAAACATTGTTTCAAGTTATTATATCCTGCATTGCTTTATGTCCTGTACCAAGAAGGATTAAAAACCTACACATAACCTTGACAAGCACAAGAAGAACTGGCAAAGAGAAAAAAGATGGAGAAGGAAAAGGTGGTGAGAGTAAAAACAACCAGTCAACAGTTGCAGAAAAGCAAGTTAAAGACACTTCAAGGGAGAGATTTCCTGCAAAGCATTTTTCTAGTTCCCAAAAGTAAATTTTGGATAAAGCAAAGGAGATGAAACAGTTTTCAAAACAAGTGGAAGACTCCACAAAAAAGCACCAGGAACACTGAATGAAGACATTATTTAAAAAGGAATACATATTTATTTGGAAAAAGGATGTGATATAATCAGAATGTGAGTTGCATTCTGAATGACACATTAAAACCATTTAAATCAAAGTACTAGAAAGGAGACTGCTATTTGATTAATATAAAAGTAATAGAAGTATTGTATGTTACAATTTTACTTGAAATGAAAGTTTGTTTAACTAAATGGGGGAAACCTATACTGCGTGCATAAATGTCCCTGTTCTCAAACAGCAGAATGTGTTTATTTTGCTTTTATAAAGATACTATGAAAGTGTGGAAGGGAGGGGAGAGAAGTAGATGAGTAATGAATGAGAAAGGAATCTAATATTTCATATGATGAAAGTTAATAGACAATAATCTATAAAGTTAGTTCTGGCAATACATGTATTACGTCTACGGATGTAGAGACTGATAGCAGCATGCAGGAAATGGTAACATATTTGAGTTAAATAAACTACCAACAGTTCATGAAAGTAAGGCCAGGTGCACGGCAAAAAAATACTTGATATACACCAACACACAAGCCAGCACTCCTCACACTATGGTGAATGGATAAATAAATAGCACAATTTCTTATTTAGCAAACATAGCTTTATTCCACCACAACAGCATACCTGTTTTGGCTTAATTAGCCTTCAACAGTGCTTCAAAAGGGATAAAGCTATGTTTGCTAAGTAAGAAAATGTGATATTTATTTATCCATTAAACATATTTGAGGTAACTATAATTCTCTTAAAATGGGTATCTGCATCAAAAATATAAGAAACTGAAATTAAAGAAGAGATGAGAGAACAGAATACATGAAAAAAACAAGGTAGTGCTAGAATTCCAGTAGAACCGCGGACAAAGAAGGAGCAGGAGACAATAAAAGTCTGGCTAGTACTTTTTTAACAATATTTTTCTCAATGCAGATGTGACCTTGACTTAGAAAGAAGCAATGGTGGTAGTTAAACTAAATGAGGAGAAAGATACTTTTCATCCATGTCGTTCAAACCAATTTTGATTCTGAATCATGACTACAAAGTGTTTATGATAATTTTGTCAAAAAAATGGCAAAAATATCACAGAGAATAACAGACTTGGATCAGATGAGTTTAAAGAAATGCAGTCAAACTTTTGACAATATTAACAGAGCATTTACCATTTAAACGGCTGCTTTGGGTATTAATAAAGTATTAATGTTAATAGGTTTAAGATGTCAAAAAAGCATGTGAAAGCATAAGTTGGGTATTTATGAAGAGATATTTTGAGGCATTTGGGTTTCCACAAACATAAACAGCATTAATATTTAATGTTATAATTTACAGAGGAGATCAACCTATGGTGAAGTGTAGAGACGAGCTGTCTTTAGACTTAAAAAAGGAACTAGGCAGGGGTGCCCACTTTCACAATTACTCTTTCCTTTATATTCAAAGCCATTAGCCAGAGAAATAAGGTAATCAATGAAAAATGACTGGATATGGATGAAGAAATTTTACAGAGAAAAGAACCCTTTTCTAAATGTCAAAACATTTTATGTCCCAGTCTGGAACATGATATAAAAACAAAAGTTATGTACTTACCAGAACACTAGATTGTGGTGTTCTTCTTCCATCCTTCTTAACCTGTGGAGTTATTGGATCTGACTCTGATCCAAAAGTGACACTTTCAGAATCTTCAATCCAGGAGTCCTGGCTCCTGTACCCATAACACCCTGCACTAACTGCCTCTTCTGAGATTGAGGTTCCCTCAAATGTTCCTGGAATCATAAAACATAGAAAAAAGGTGACAATTTTGCAGGAAATAGACAAAAGGGCAGCATAGCCATCCTCTTACACAATGGTTTGAGGTCAGTCTGCAAGGCAGGTCAGAAGCAACACACTAAAGATGACAATTTGGAGGAGGCACGGAGGGAGGGTTGGTTGAGAAGGACAGAAGACGACAACATGGATCTATCATTATGCTAAGTTCTAAACTTTCATATCTGATGTCTCTTCCATCCACCTCAACCTGTGATTCAGAGTCCCCAGCCAGCAGCACCCAAGGCTGGCCCTGAATGAACATTCCACAAAATGGTGCAACCAAAAGAAGCACCTAGACTGAATGTCCAATTTGTAAAGGGACACAAAGTTATGATTGTTAGACCAAGCAGCTAAAGTACAAATATCATAAATTGAATTCAGAGTGAAAAAGGCAGTTGCAGTAGCCACCACTCTAGTGGAATGGCCATTAGGCTTCATCCACAATGAAAATTCCTTTCAGAAAGTATGCAAAGGAGATGCAATCAGAGACATCTTGATAGGGCCACTTTAAAAACAGGCTTACAAAGTCTTGATTTAGAAAAGGAGACAACGTTGGCCAGATTTTCATCAACTTTTGGTTCTTTCCAAAAAGAAAATCTAAGTAGTCTTATGAACAACCAAACAATATAGCAAATATTCTGCCTTGTTACTGAAATTTGGAAAGAAAACTGGTAAATAAATGGGCTGGTTCAAATTAGACTCTGAAGCAACCATGGGCAGAAAGGGCAGTTTGGTCCTCAAGGTAACCCTGTCTTTAAGGAAACCCAGATAAAAGGGAACACAGAATAGTGCTCGAAGTTCAGACACTCTTCTTGTTGATATAACAGCCACCAGAAAGGGTTTTCCATGACGAAAGCTTTAAAAGCACTCTGGTTGATGGTTCAACGGGAGGTCTGGTGAAAACCTGCAATAGCAGAGTAAGGTCCCAAGGACGCACCAGGTCATGAATGGGTGTATGTAGTAAAAAGGTGCCTCTCAAAAGGTCTTGGGGAGCTAAGACCAGAATGAAAAAGATCAGACAAGACATCTGGAACAGCATCTAAGAGTACAGAATGGGGATCTAAACCCTTGGAAAACTGCTTCCATTTACTAGCACAAACCCTTCCAGGCTAAGGCTTCTGAGATGAAGAAAGGATGTGAACAACTCTATTTGACAGCGTGGGATTCCTGGCTATCAATGGAATTGGAGGACCTATGCAGTTAGCTTGAGGGAATGAAAATTCAGGGGAAGTAATCATGAAGGATGCGACATCAAACCCGAAAAAGGGTCCAAAAGCCAGGGCAGCAAAAGTAGGTAAGGCCAAATGAGGGGGAACCAAAATGGAGCAAAAAGGATGACAGTCTCTCTCTGCAATATATTGCTTTCTAAAGAAACTTGATTATCAAAGGAGTCGATGATAGGAGTATAGTAGACTAGGGAACAAGCATGCAGAAGAGCATCCCTTGGTGACTGTTCCTCTGGTGCTGCTACACTTCATGTTGGATGGGGAAGCAAACAGGTCAAAACAAGGGGTGCCCCAGTGGCTGAAAATCTGCGCTACTATCTCCGAATTCAGGAACCACTCATAAGGCAGAATAATGCATCTTCCCAGACTGTTCACTAGGATGTTGGATTTCTCCAGGATGTACATTGTAATAAGAAACCATTGAGAGGACATCACCCAATGCCAAACTCTCATGGCCTCTTGACACAGGAAAAAGGAACGAGTTCCTCCTTGCTTGTTCAGATACCATACTACAGACATATTTTCACTCTGGATGGCAACTACACACTTGAGGAGGAGGTCCTGAAAGACCTGTAATGCTAGGAGGTCCACCCTCATCTCTAAGATGTGATATGAAGATTGGCCTAGTACTGAGACCAGGTGCCCTGGATAGTCTTCCCCAATAAATGTGCCTACCCCACCCTGAACGTAAGCATCTATGGCCACTGTGGTCTGGGGATGAGGAAGAACAAAAGGTTGACCTGCCGCAACCAGATGAGATTCCAGCCATCATCGAATGTGATGTTACAGAAACAAGAAAGTTCATAGGATGAGTCAGATAGGACCACTGACCTGCCAGAGTCCTCTGCAGCACCCTCATGTGGAAAAAGTCAAAGGAGATGAAGAACTACAGCCACTGATGGTTTGTGAACCTGCAAGATGCGAGAAACCTGTAAACAAAAGAGAATTTACTCTTTATAATGGCAGTTTGGATGTCTGAGTTACCGTATCCAAATGGTAACCAATAAATTCCAGAAACATGAACCGGTTCCAAGCTGCTGGACTTCTCATAATTCACTGTTATGCCCAAGGACAGACATAGCAGGAGCAAAGAATTTCAGGCCTTGATTGTGGAAGTAATCAGGAGCCAGATGTCCAAGGTTAGGAAAAGACCTGGCAATCTTGCAGCCTTAGCCAAGCTACCACTACTGCTTTGTATTTGGGGAAAACCTGGGAAGCTATGGTAAGACCAAAGGGCAGAGCCAGAATTGATAATGACTGGCTCCAAGCTGAAAATCCAGTAACCTCCTGGAATGCTTTGTTATCTTTATATGATGGTAGGCATCCTTGAGATCTAGAGAGCACATCCAGTCATCTTTCCTCAGAAGACCTGGACTGCACCATGACCATCCAGAATTTGGTATGGTTAACAAATCAGTTCAACGTGCTAATATCCAGGATGGTTCTGTGGTCCTTGTTTTTCTTTGGTACTAAAAAGAATCTATAATAGACCCTGGATCCTCACTGGTCCGGCGGCACCTCTTGGATAACTCAGTCGATAAGCAGTTTTTGGATTTCGACTGCTGCATCCCTTCACTGGCAGGGTGGCAAATAGGAAAGGGATTTTTGGGAGTCCTGCTAGACATGACTCAAAACATCTACATGTCTGACATGATGGCATCCCAAGCTTTTGGGTGGAGAGTCAAAATGACCCCCAATTGCCATCAGAATATGGCAGTTGGGCAACCTTTCAGGGGTTCCAGAATGGCTTCCCCAGGAAAGCCCTGTGGAAGCTCTGGTTCTGTGGGCCCCCCTGCTCTGTGGGCAGTGTCTATTGTAGATACATCCCTAAGAGCTACCTGGAGAGGTTGCTTTGCTTTATGAATAGAGATGCTTTTCACCTTTTTGGTTCCTAGAGAAGGACCTCTAATGGGTAAAGATGTAAACTCCAACGGCAGACAGCATCTTTCTATCCTACTCACCCATAATCATCATCTCTTTGACCTTTGGGCCAAACAGGAAAGCACCATCAAAAGCAGCATTAAGAAAGGATGCTTTGAAGCAATCTACAATGTTGCATAAGTGCATACCAGCATGATGGTGCATGGTGATACTAGGGTCGGCTGCACGGGGAAGTGCATGGGCCTCATTGCAAAACAACCTCATGGAGACATTGGATATGGAACTACACTGCACACAACTGAGCCCCCAGGGTCTTCTGAGCATCCAGAGGCTGCACAGTCTTAACCTTTGACACTTCAGTGACAGGGTCCCATTGAAGTCTTGTCAAATGGGCAAGATAGTTCAGTGCATGTAAGGTAAAGCTGGCTGACTAGTGCATGCCCTGTCCCAAATGATCCAAATTCCAAGACTCTTTGTTGGATGGATGGACCAAATAACTCCCCTCGGAGATGTCCTTTTTTGTGGCTGCCAGAATCATGACAGCATCCACTGACAGACCCTTGTTCCAGTGGGGTCTGTTTTTAAGATGGACCAAAATGTTACTGGGTTTCCTGAGGACTGTTTCCACCACATTAGGGTTCTCTCCAAACCCTCAGAGACGCCAGGTCCACAAGGATGTATAGATGGCAGACCACCCAGGATGTAGATGGGCTTGTGCCAAAGACCATCAGAAACATTGACTCTTCTGGTGAAGGGGCTTCTGTGGTTCACCTCCACACTGTTTCTTAAACAAAGGAGGCACCTCCCATGGGGGGATTTGGGAGAGCCATCCTCTTCATTGAGGTTTTTGCCCTCAGGGGAATCCAAGTATTTCCTCTTACACTTACTCTATCCATGCGCCACCCTCCTTACCCGAGTGTAGAAGCAGGAGAAGACACAGAAGAGGCGGGGGCCCTAGATGCAGGGAAACCTGGAGACCCAAAGACAATGGCTGTCCCACAGGCAACAAATGCAGATCAGCAGGTGCAGGTAGGGGGATTCATTGAGTTGGCTATGATGTAACTGCTGAAGTTCCCATTTTCAAATGGGACAGGGTCTTCTCTATGATGTCAGTAACTAAAACTGAGCTGGACAGCCAGACCTAGCACTCCTTAGATCTGACAACCATTGTCAGGTGTTGACTTGATCTCTATCAACAGCAGACACACACAGAGGCAGAGAGGACTCCAAGAATAGGAAGGTTGACCCTGATCCCCAGCAGACACAGAGGCAGAGACAACTCCAAGAACCAGAAGGTTGACCACGATCCCAGGGCACCAGTCCCAAACACTCAGCTCTGACGAGCACTTGGATTCAACAGCACCACAGCTGAGTATGCCAAGGACTGAGCAGGTGACTGAAGTGGGCAGCACAATCAGAACAGACAACCCTGGAACCAAGGTGACTGGGGGGGGGGGGGAATAGCAGCACTGAGAGCTGAAATATCAGGCTTTGGAGCCAAGGAGCTGGGGATGATTTCTAGCTGCATCTGGGCCTGAAGAAAGGATTGCATCAATTCTTCCAGATTTGATGGTTTACAGCTCCCGACCGACCTAGTAGACATAGAAGAGGAAGCTACCAAAGGTGGGTTGAACAATCTCCTTGTGGATGTTAGATCCAGAAGGGTGATATTTGGACCTAAGTAGGAGAGGGGGAAGGTCTTGGAGAAAACCCCTGCTAGAGTAATGAGAAAGAAAGAAGAATGGAGTCTCCATGAAGAGGCAGAAGTGTTCTTGGATAGAAAGGGGCTCTGTATGCTTAGGGTAGGGAATACGGATGACCTTAAGTCCATAAATAATGATGATCAGAGCCAGATTAGTACTGATAAGCATGAAAGGGTCAGAGCCAAAGGTCTATGTACCTTTGGCTCTGGCTGCCCATCAGTAGACAAAGAAGAGCATTTGAGCTCTTCCTGCTCTTTACATTGGGACTACAACTCTTTGTCCCTAAACCATTCCTTCTCCCATTTTTCTGTTCTCTTGCTGGAGGAGATCCTTAACTACAAGTTTGGCCTTTTTCATTGAGGGCTCTGGTGCCAAGAGCAGCGCAAGCCTGACATTCTATTTCCAAGTGCACCATACCCAAATAGTAGATGAACTTATGGGCATCTTGCAGGGGCAATCTGTGCCCAAAGAGACACATTTTTTGAAACCTGAAGCTATTTCCTTGCCTAAGGGAAAGAAACATAATACAGCACAATAAAAATGCAAAGAAAAAAACTACTCTTCAGGGAAATACCAAAATATGATATCACAATACTAACTTCTTCTTCTTTCAGCTTTTTCCAGTTAGGAGTAGCCACAGCAGATCACATGTCCACTCATGATTGGCAGTGGAGTTTTATGGTGTCGAGTGAGTTGCCAGCCCGTTGCCCAACCTTCCACAGAATGCGCACACACACACACACACACACACACACACACACACACACACACACACACACACACACACGCACACACACACACATGCACTCACGCCTAGAGCCAATTTAGAGTGCCCAATCCACCTGCAGCATGTCTTTGGGATGTGGGAGGAAACCGGAGTACCCGGAGGAAACCCACGTAACCACAGGGAGGACATTCAGACTCCGCACAGAAGGCACCCCAGCCACGGATCAAACCGGAGAATGCACTAACTAGAATAAGGATTAGAGAAAATTACTACACATTCTAACAGTAACATACTTAAAACCTACTAAACCAATTATTAATTGTTATTATTATTATTATTGTTAGTATTTCATTTAGGAAAAAGCATCTAGAAAAACACACAATAATGAACCACAACTAACCACAAGCTATTATTAACATTAAAAACAACTTTATAAGGATAGTGAAGGGCACAAATTACTGAAAAAAATATTCAGAAAGGACAGAGGTGTCAGACTGTGATCTGAACTTCAAGGTGGCAAACAAGATCCGAGGAGTCAGTTAGAGTAAGGTATTATGGGTAAAGGAGGCAGAGCTCCTGGATTAAAGGTTCTTAAAGTGCCAGTGTTAGATCCAATAACCCCACAGGTTGAGACAGAAAGAAAAGACAACAGCAGATCTATATTTAATAAACTGAAATGTTTTAATTATATAGAGGAATATAAAGTAAATAAAGCAAAAACAATGGCTGTAGTAATGAATTATGCCCCAGCACATAACTTGATACAGGACTTTCCCTGTTTATGGGGGCATGAAAGGATGAGATACCTGGGAAGTTGGCTGAAACAGGATGTTAGGCAAGCAGTTAAAGAAATGTGGGGAAAAAAATAGTCAAAAAAGATTGTAGGATAAGAATAGTTAATTTGCTATTAATGGACATCAACAATAATATATATGTAATTAAGGTTTTTTTTTTTTTGTCTTGTTGTTTCTTTACATAGGTCAGCTTACATGTATCAACTAAGAAATGATATATGAAAGAATGTTTGTCTTTTCGGCTTTTCCCAGTTAGGGGTCGCCACAGCGGAACTCCAGTCCGCTAATGATTGGCAGTAGATTTTTATGGTGCCGAGTTGCCAGCCCGACGCCCAACCTTCAGCGAAGGCACTCCCATTCACGCATGTCTTTTGAATGCCACTCGACCGCGGGGAGGACATGCAGACTCCACACAGAAGGCACTCCAGCCGAGAATCGAACAGGAGAACCTCTTGCTGTGAGGCAACAATGCTACCGCTGCACCACTGCAGCTGTACAATGAAAAGGAAATTAAGAAATTTCTTTGAGATAACAAAACAGAAAGAGGCAGCAGGAAAAAACTAACAGTTGCAAATGAAAAGGGTGGTTTGGGACTTCCAGATTTGGGGGCATGCCATAAGGCCACAAAACTTAAGAATAATATATTTAATTCAGGGCTTTGAATATATGCTCAAATTGAAGCAATATACGCATAGTGTCCAAAAAGGTAATGACAGGATCATACACGGGCATTTGGGTAGATGTAGAAAAGGAATATAAAAAATCATTATGCACAGCTTTATATGCAAAAAAGTATTAAAGAAAGTCTTTATTTTAGAAGTTGTTAAACCTTTGAAAAATGCAATAACACTAGTACCTTATACCATATATATCAACAACAAAGACAAAGAAGAAAATGTAAATAAGCACATGGAGAAAAAGAACAAAGAACTGAGATTTTGGAAGCAGATAAAAGAGGATGAGGTAATAAAATGTGTTGAAGTTAGATACAATATTCGATTTATATATACAGGTCTAATAACAGAGTTCAAGGAAGATACAAGGATGTTGGATAGTAATTTTGTTAAACCACAAATAGATTTTATAATTGAGAACAGAAAGGCAGACCGTAAAAGAGTAGTAAGTAGATCATAAAAGGCAATATTAGATTTGAGAAGATAATGCAGTACAAAGGTAAACATAGCATGGACTGAACGAAGAAATAAAGATATTACAGATGATGAGTGGAAGGAAATATATTTTAATCTTAAATGTGCAATCAAATTAATAAATTTTAGAATTTTTGCAATGAAATGATTGCACGAATATTTCAATATCCCTATCAGACTTGGAAAAATGTTCCTGCACACAAGAGGCATATACTGGAGATGTGGGGGTGCAGAAAGAGGCTTTTTGGAGCAAATATTCTGGAAATGCACAAATTTGTTTTGGTACAAAATTGACTTGAATACTATCTTAAATCTTATATCCGGAAGAGAATTTAACCCCAGTATAGAGATTTTTTGTGAGTTGGTTTAAGAATAATATGTACTAAAGAGGTCAAAGTGCAGCTGTCTTAAGTGTTGAAAGCAGCTAGGACAGCTGTAACTAGTATGCCTTTAGTTTTCCATTTTTCTATCAATAGCAGAGATGAAAAAGTTGATTGCACAGATTAAAACTATGGAAATGAGAAATACTAATGATCAGAAAAAAAATCTATAGTAAATAATACTGTGCCATTTGGGATTCTGTAATGGAAACTGAACATGAAGAAGACAATGACATGGAACAAAATATCTAAGATGTTTATCTAAAGTAGACAACAGTACTAGGTGTGAAGTTACTGGTTCAAGTATTAACGATTTTGTGTAAAGTGAAAATAAAACCATATGGTCAGTCGTTAATTCCTGGTCTCACATTATGTTGTAAATGGTTCATTTATGTTTTAAATGTTTTTAAAACAAAATATTACATCAACCAGACAGAAAAGTTGATTATGATATTTAGATTTACATGCTTAAAGGCAAATTGTTGAAAGTTAAATGTAAGCACTGATTGACATGAGGCTGGCTTCTTACTAGTATATAAATGTTTAATTATAAAATAGGTTCATAGGTTCATACTAGGCTATCTGCCCTAGGGCATTTATAAGCCTAGCCAGAGTGTGTTTGGCTTTCGCCACCCATTTTAAATTAATTTTGCTATGCCTTTTTTTGAGGTTAGTATACTGTGCCTCTGTCTAACAGTGACACAGAAGTGATAGCCGGGGTAAACCTACGATCTCCCATCCACTCATCAAGATTCCTCTTGAAGAGAGTCAATGTGGAACTCTGCCTAACCTGGACTGGGATTTTATTCCAGAGTGAAGGGAGCCTCTGGGTTATGAATCTGTCCCTCCAGCATGTCCTATTTATTTCAGTGCTGAGGTTCAAGTCTCTCGAGCGTAGCTCGATGGGATTTGGATTTTCTGAGGTGCAGCATGTCCATTAATTCCGGGTTGGACATGGCCTTATACGTCAGGCACAGATCGCCTCTGAGCAGGCGGTATGCCACTGAGTAGAGCTGGAGTTTCTTTAACCGGGCAGCATATGGCATCTGTTTGAGCCCTTTGATCCTCTTGGTGAGGTACTTTTGGGGTCTTTCCAGTTGCTGCAGGTGTCTGGTAAGGTACATCCCAAAGGGGCATTGTACTCAATTATGGGCCTGATGAGGGATGAGTAAAGAGGCACGATGACCTCCCTGATCTAGATGTGAATCCCTTCATGATTAGGTGGGCTATATAAAATGTTTTTCTAACCACTTTGGCCACGTGGTTGTCAAATGAGAGATTGCTATCAACTTGGGTCCCCAGGTCCCTAATGACTTCTTCTGTACTTAATGGATTACCACCTATGTGGTAATTTGTGGGCACTGTTTTTGCCAAAGGGGATGACTATACACTTTTTGGCGTTTAGCTTGAGGCCATGGCTCTGGCACCAGTTGTCTGTTTCTATGAGGCCCTTTTGGAGGATGCTTGTGTCGGCTGGAGAGTTGATTATGGCGCCCAGTTTGCAGTCATCTGCGAACTTGGTCAGCCACAGTCCTTCCGTGTTGGCCTGTACCGCCGAGAAATATATACCGAACAAGAGAGGTCCCAGGACTGAGCCTTGTGGGGCGCCACTTGTAACTGGTTTGGAGTCTGACATGGCTCCAGCAATTCTAACCATGTGGGTTCTTGTCCTTGAGTCAGTTTGCAACCCATCTAGTGACATAGGGGTTTATATTTAAGCTGGTGAGCTTATCTATAATGCCCGAGTGGGGTATTGTATCGAAGGCTTTTGCGAGGTCCAGGTAGGCTGTGTGGACCACCTTCCCCTCGTCAATGGCCTTGGTGACTGTTTCAAAGAAATCGACCAGGTTTAAGAGGCAGGATCTGCCCTTAACAAAGCCAAACTGGGTAGGATCCAGTGTCTGTAGGTCCCCAATATCTTTATTTATGAGGTCCATGATGATCCTTTCCATAGCTTTGCAGACCAAGCTAGTCAGGCTTATGGGGCGATAGTTTCCAGGATCCGTTGAGGCACCACCTTTGTGGAGAGGGACCACTGTTGCTGTACGCCACTCTTTGGGTACATATCCTGTAGTAAGGCTAAGATTGAACAGTAGTTTTATGTTTGGGTTTAGCTCTTCTTGGAGTTCATGTAGGACGCAGCCCGGGACACCATCTGGTCCCATTGATGCTGTGTTTTTGCTTTGGAGGGCGGCTCTTACCTGAGCATCTGAGATGTCAGGGGGGCAGCACTCTGTTGGGATAGATATTTGCCCTTTTGGTGGGGAGAGGGGGGGGGAGTTTGTACTGAACCTGTCAGCTAGGATGCTGGCAATGTCTGTGGGCTCGGTGTATTTTTTGTCATTTTGAACTAATTCTGAGCATATCTGGGAATTCCCACCCAGGTTCCTAACATAACTAAAGAAAGCCTTGTGATTATCCTTAGTGTCCTGTGCAATTTTTCTCTCGAAGCTGGCCTTAGACGATTTTATGAGTGCCCGTAGTTTTTTGCTAATACTGATCAGAGATGCCTTCCCTTTTTGGGATTTTGCTCTATCATGTAGTAGCTTCCTCCTTCTATTGTATAGTTTGTTTATGGCTGGGGTCCACCAGACAGGACGTCTGCCTTTGGAGGATTGGGTCTTGGTTTTATTTGGGATTGCATGATCCATGCATTCCTGAAGGTGTTCATAGAATGCGTTTATAAAGGATTCTGCGGTCTGGGCCGTATTTTCCACAGGCCCAGGGGCTTTGAAGGATTTCGCCTCGGTTTTGAGGCGTGTGAAATTTGCTTTAGAGAAGTTTTTCATTGTGGTTTTCTGGGCAGGGGGTGGGATCGGGATGTGAATATCCAGTGAGATTAGTTTATGGTCTGATCTTACCAGTGAGGGATACACTTCTGGTCTGGAGCATAGTGTCCCCATGTTGGTGATGATCAGGTCCAGTATGTTTTCCCCTCTTGTGGGAGTGGTAACAAGTTGTTCCATAGCATTTGAGTTTATAAATTCTAGGAACCTTTGGGCTAGGGTGTTGGAGCTAGAGTAATGCTCCCAGTCTATGTTTGGTAGTTGAAGTCGCCCAATATAATGGTGTTTGGAGAGACCTTCATATTTTCCAGTATTCTCAGGAAGGCCAAGTGGGGTTCCTGTGTTTGGGAGGGTGGTCTGTAGCAGGCTATAAACTGGAAGGCAGTTTTACCCACAGTTAGTTGCACATGGATAGTCTCTGATGCTTCGTGCTGTGCCACCAACCTGGAGGTGTGGGTATCTTTGACGAATATTGATACTCCCCTCCTTTTGTGGTTCGGTCCAAGTTTTGGGGCCGAAAAGCATGGTATGAGGTATAACCTGGTAGTGCTGGGGTGCTCTCGGGAGCCTTGAACCAGGTTTCTGTTACTGCACAGATATCGATGTTCTCCATGCTAAGGAGAGTTTTGAGTGTGTGCATGTTGAGGTTTAGACTTCTGGCGTTGAGTAGCATTACTCTTAGTTTCTTATCCCTTGTGATACCTATGGAGGTGGGTTTGTCTTTTGAGCCTTGCCTAAAAAGGCACTATGGGGGTAGCAAGAGCCTTTGCCAATATCCGAAAGCCCAGGGGTGACAGGTGCAAGCCGTTCCTAGCGAAGCATCGTGGCTTGTCGAGCATGTCATCCCAGGCTGACAGGCATTGGATCCCCTTTGAATGACACCAACACTTAAGCCAATTGTTGAAATTGATCATCTTGTCTTCATATTGTGGCATCATTCTTGGTGAGGGTAAGATGCTATTCAAGGTCAGGGACATACCGGCCTGGGCTACATGCTCAGAGAGCTCCTCTATGTCTCTTTTCATGTAGTCCAGGGAGGTACGTCTCAGGTCATTCACACCAGCATGGACAATGACTGAGTCATATTTGTACTTGCCTTGGAGTGACCTGAGTGCTTGTGTTATGTGGCGGATCCTACCGCCCGACAGGCAGCTCACCGTGACCTTCTCCTTGTTCAGCCTGGTGGGCGGGGCGTCAGTGTGCCTGACGATAGAGTCACCTATTACAAGTGTATCAGGTGTGTTGTTTAGCCTTAAGGGCTGTGACTGTTCGGCACACTGGCTTTGTGAGCTATGTGTTGCACGTGTTTTGTTTTGGGGTAGCGGTTGCTTGGGTATCTGCTTTGGAGGTCTCTGCTGCTTAGGCAGATTTTTATTTAGAGCCTCCGAGTATGTTTTTGTGTGTTTATGTGTTTGGTTTGTTGTCGTGGTTGGTCTATGTGAGACTGGAATTGTAGTGAGTGTGGTTTCCTTCTCCTCCTGACTGGTTACGCCAGTACTGAGTTGAGAGAGCTTAGCCTCCAGTTTGGCTATATGGTTGCATCTCTCACATGTGTTGAAATTTGTTGGGAGGAGGAGAGGGTTGTCTGTGTACATGAGGCAGTTGTAACATTGCCTCAAGATTCCCAGATTCACCAACTGGACCGGAGAGGAGATTGACAACTGACCTTTGGACATGCCTGATTATTATACATAATTTTCCTGGAACTATGCAAAAGTGAGTTAAGGATCGAATGAGAGAGCTTACTGTTTTCAAGAAGGTGAGTCACTTTGCATGGAAGATTGCCATCAACTATGCAAATGCTCCTTCATTTTACTACTGTTTTCAAATCGCATAGAAAAGAAGCTGCATCAGAACCAAACAGAATCCCAAAGAAATATGGAGAGCTCCGATTTAGGCTACAACACTTTCATGACATAGTTGCTCCTTATGCCATGTCTACATTCTTTTTGTCATAGAAGAAACACTAAATTTCACAGAGGAAAAAAGCGCACCATGATATGTAGCTTTATATGTGGCACCCAAATGAATAACTGATCCTCAAACTGCTGAAATAGCTGAACTCCACCCTATCAATCACAAACAATTGACAACAAATCTCTACAAAATTCTAACTGTGCAACATTAAGCCATATTTTTGCAAGGGGAAGGTCAAGCTACCCGACACCCCCCTGTTGGGGGGGGGGGGTTAAGCTCCATGGTTGCAAAACACTAGAAAAATGAGTAATCCTATAGAAATCACAAGAAGGGAAATGTATGGTGAGTCAGGATTATGGACTTAAGTATCAACAAACTGGAAATCAACCATCTGTAGTAAAACATTATTCATGTTCTGATTTACCCTTCACAATTACAATCTCTGTTCACAATATAATAACATTGTCATCAAGACATTCCAAGAAAGCATCAATCCTGTAACCACTCATGCTCTATCCTAGGCTCCAAACCTGGGACTCACTAACTCCATCCTTCAGAGTTTGCAACAACTCTAAAAATTGGGCTTGCCAAGTACAATACCTCACAGAAAGAGCTGAATGCCACTGTTTCTACAGTTGTACTGATTAACTGAGTTTAACTGATTCTCCACTTGCCTCTCAGAGACTTGAAACCTAGAATTCTCTTCTATACTTGCTGTAACCAAAAGAAAATCTCAAAAAATACAGATGGCAAACTTCTATCCCCTTCACTTCAAGCAACCCTAACTAAATCTTATCTTCAGTTTGTCCCTATATTGATTAAGAATATGTCTTTATGTAACCTGATGTTTTGCCATTCTACTTTTGAGAGTGACTAATATGGGTTTCATCTGTCCCAGGTGAAAGAAGATGGTCAGTGTTGCACTGCACTGCAGCAGCAAGAACATATGCCTCACTGATGCTCTAGCATACAAAAACATGTGTGGTACCTGCCTGATAAGAAGAGTTGGGTATTCTAGATATGGAAGACTGTGTGTATGTGAAATCATGTACATGCCCAGCCTCTGCACAGTAGGCAAGGCATTGTGCCAGCATGCCAAAAGAGGGAGAAGGCCAGAAGGGAACATGTGCACACACAAAAAGTAATCTTCTACCCTGCAGAATGAGTGAGATGCACATGCTGGCTCTTCCCTTCTTATTATATGAATGAGGCTTGCTTCTGGCAAAGGAGTGGAAAATGAAGGGGCCAGCAGGGGAAACAGGACTAAATTACCATGAGGATGATGGGGTGGGGAGTTGTTATAAGAAGCAACACTTTGTTGTCTTATCCCTTCTCAGCTGCTGTTCAAGTACTGCTACCACCTTGTACACATTTAAACAGCAGATTCCACTTCTTCTCCTGTGATATTAAGAAAGGGTGCTGTCATTTAAATAAATTGTCACAAAAATATTTAAATTGTATGCAAAAATCATGCTGCAGGAAGCACCAAATACTCAGTTCACGTACTTCATGTGCTAGTAAATTACCCATACCACTGGCTGGTGCAGTTAGCTGTGAACATTTACTGCAATTACATCTTGGTTACAGACTCTTTGTGGGTCTGGCCATACCTGCTTTTTGCCTTTAGTAACAGTAGTAATAGTCTATAAAGTACATGCACACAAAAGCTCGGAGTACACATTCCTTTCTTTGCTGTCAGACAGCTCCTTGTACACAAATCCACATAATGTTGACAATTCTAGCAATTCAATCCACCTTGTAGTTGGCAAGATCATTTCCAAGGCACAAGGTTTCATCAATATGCCAAACACTTTGTCTTTAAAATGCAATACCCTTATTGCCTTTGTTCTGCAAGCTTGGCCACAGTGATTTTCTCTGTTTAATCAGCTCTTGCGTTTTATTTAAAACATTGTTCCTGAAATATATTATTTCTACTTGTAGCTTCTATATGCACTTTATTTCTTCCCAGTATAACAAAACTATTACTGGTCTTATCAAAATAAGACTACAACTCTGCCCTTTTCAATCTGTTTTTTTACCTTTACTGTTAACCATTTAAGCATAAATTCACGCATTACTCAGGGGGTTCTCCGTACATACTTCTGTGTAACTTCAAATACCTGATGTTTCTTTTGAGCAAAATGATGAAACCGTTTAAGAAATAAAAAGGTGGAAATTTTGAAGCATAAGAAAATAAGTGGGCATAGGCTGAAAATTCAAAGAGCGAGTCTTCTGTAGACTGTGAATGCAACAAAAAAGTTCACAGAATGCAAGTGAAGTCTAACTGAAAGCAACAAAAAAGTTCACAGAATGCAAGTGAAGTCTATCTCACCAGTGGTGCACTGACCTAGAATGCAGTGAAAGGGGCATATCCCCTGGTAAAGCACAGGAGATGCTGTATCCCACAGAAAATGAAACAACTTGTTAGTTTTGTGCCTCTGGATTCCTTTTTTCAAACTGCATCCAAAATGTATTTGTTAATGCAAGTTTGTAGGTCAATGTAGTTCAGACATGCCTCTTTGCTTTTGACATTAATACACTGGAAGAAGGCGGGCATTAATTTCATGCTAGAAATGTAACAAGGAACTTGAGTAGCTGCAGTAGTGTTTCAGAATACAGCAGTCAAAGGGGAATACTGTGACCAAGTATAAGAAAGTACAGCTGTGTACACTTACCATAAATGTAGATGTTCAAGTGTAGTCACTGTTGCAGTCATCACATTTGGGTTATCTGCCTGCAGGTAGCCCTCAGCTGGCCTGAATACTAGAGTCTTCGGATTTTGGAGTCAGATGCTGTCGCCTCTTCCATGACGTCAGGTCGTCAGGGGTATAAAATATGCAGCCGACGCCATTACATCAGTTTTTCTTGCCCCAGATGTCAGGTGCCCCCACAATAGGAAGCAATTATATGGTATGGAACGCCCCCAGCAAAAAGCAAATACACATGATATAATACATACCAAACAAGGAGGAAAGGTAAAAGTCAAGAGAAGTCAGGGGGCAGGAGGTAGGGTAACCAGGACTGCGACAGTGAATTCACTCGAACATCTACATTTATGGTAAGTGTACACAACTGTACTATGTTCTTCATGTTTCACATTTGCAGTCATCACATTTGGGTTGATTCCCAAAGCTAAAGAAGGGTGGAGGCAGTTAAAGAGCAATAGGGCTAGAAATAAGGCCCTCTAAGACTGCTGTGGCAAATCCAGCTCTGGATTTAGAAAAGATAGGCAGGTGGTAAACCTTGGTGAAGGTATGTACAGAGCTCCAGGTTGCAGCTTCCAGGATGTCCCTGGTAGGGACTCCTCTGACAAATGCAGTAGCGGTAGATGAAGCCCTAGTGGAATGTGTTCTTATCCTCTGTGGGGTATGTTTTCCATGGTGTTTGTAGCAGAAATGGATGCAATGTGCTATCCATTTGGATATGGTTTGCTTTGAAATGGCCTTCCCCTCTGCCCCTGCAGCAAAGCTAACTAGCAGCTGGCCAGATTTTCTGAGAGGCTTAGTCCTGTCCAAATCTAAGCTGTCTGTGTACGCCCAGAGAATGCAGTATCCTTTCCCCTTTATTCTGAGGATTAGGGAAAAAAGTAGTCAAATGAATGGACTGGTTTAGAGCCATACTAGACACCACTTTGGGTATAAAGGATGGATTAGTCCTGAGGGAAACCCTGTCCGCATGGAAGATAATGAAGGGTTCCACTGCCATGAGGGCCTGCAGTTCAGACTCTCTTCTTGCTGAAGTGATGGCTAGAAGTAAAGCTGTTTTCCAAGAAAGGAATTTCAACTCTGCTGTAGCAGCTGGTTCATAGTGGGGAACAGTGAGTTTTTCCAATACAAAGTTAAGGTCCCAGGCTGGAGTGGGAGCTCTCCTGGGGGGGTCTTAAATTTTTGGCCCCTCTAAGGAATTGTTTTAGCAGGGGATGAGAAAAGAGGGGTGGCTCAGTATTATAATGTGCTGATATGGCAGAGGCATGAATCTTAATTGAAGAGAAAGATAGGCCCTTGTGGAGCATTTCTATTAAATAATCTAGAATATGAGGCAAGCTGGGCACCACTGTCACCCCTGGCTCAGGAAACAGTATCTTTTCCACTTTTCTGAATAGGATTTTCTAGTACTAAGCCTTCTTGCCTCAAGAATGACATCCAGCACCTGCTTACTGAGGGTTGCTGGAGGTGAGCTCAGGGAATTAGCCAGGCTGCAAGGTTCAGGGTTTGAAGCTGGGGATGCAGAATCTGACCCACCTGCTGGGACAGAATGGAGGGGGTCTGAGGCAGGTGCCAAGGTTGCAGCACTGTCAGACTGTGCAAAAGGGGGTACCAGTGCTGGTGTGGCCAGTCTCGTGTAATCAGTATTGTCCTTGGCTTGTCCTGTTTGATGTTTAGTAGAACCTTCGAGAGGAGAGGCAGAGGTGGAAAGGCATAAATTGAAAGGCTTTCCCAGGTAAAAGACAGGGCATCCACTTTCCAAGCTTGACTGTGAGGAGTTCTGGTGCAGAATTTGTTCAATTGGTAGTTTTGAGAGGAGGCAAACAGGTCTACCTCTGGTGTCCCCCATTTGGTTCCTCAAGAGATTGAATATTTTGGGTTCCAGTTTCCAGTCGTGTGGGTCCAAGATTACTGCTCAAGTCGTCTGCCAGTGAATTTAGTTTACCTGGCAGGAATTGAGTTTGTAGTTTCACTTGGTAGCTCAAGGCTGTGTTCCACAGAGCCATGGCTAGCCTACAGAGAGGATAGGAGTGGGTTCCCCCTGCTTGTTTATGTACCACATAACTGTGGTATTGTCTGTCTTTACCAATAGTTGTCCTGGAAGAATAAGGTCTTTGAAGGCTGTCAAAGCATTCTGTACAGCTAACATTTCTTTTTGATTGATATGCAGGTGCATCTGTTTTGGGTTCCATTTGCCCTAAATACACTGCCCTGCCATGTGAGCCCCCCATGCACAGTAGAGTGAAAGGGAGTCACTTGTTGTGGTAGCAGGCCTCTGCCCACCAAAGGTACTCTGCCCTTAGACAAGGAATGATAGGAATAATTGTTTCCAGGTCCTGAGAATGTTGACACCATAGACTTTTTAGATACCATTGAAGTTTCCTCATATGCAGTCTTGCATATGGAATTAACAGAATGCAAGAGGCCATGAACCCCAGGGCTTGCAGGATTTTCCTTGCTGACAGCTGGGTTTTTGTGGCTAGTAGTTTGAAGTAGGTTGTCAAATTAACTTGTTTCTCTAGAGTGAGGAATGCCATCTGGGAAGCTGTGTTCAAGCTTGCTCCCAGGAATACAATCTGTTAGCAGGGTAACAGGTGTGATTTCTTCTCGTTGATGATGTACTCCAGTGAAGTTAGAAGTCTCTTTACAAATGCCAGGTGTTGTAATACCAACTCCTGATTCTCTGCCTGAATCAAGCAATCGTCCAAGTATGGGTAAAAGCTGAATATTTCTCTGCCTGCAAAATGCAATGGCTGGAGCTAGACACTTTGTGAATATCCTGGGCGCAGTAGATAAGCCAAAGGGAAGTGCAGAGAACTGATAGCGCATGGAGTCTGCCCTGAAGCATAGGTATTTTCTGCAAGATTCCCTTATTGGGATGTGCAGGTAAGCTTCTTTTAAATCTAGAGTTGCCAGCCAGGCATCCTTGGCTAGCATAGGAAGAAGCTGTTGAAGGGTTAGCATTTTGAATTTTGGAACCACAAGAAAGGTGTTGAGAATAGAAAGATCCAGGATAGGGCGCCAGGAGTTTTCTTTTCTGGGAACCAGGAACAGTCTTGAATAAAAACCTTGTCCCCTTTGTTCTACTGGGACAGGTTGAATAGCCCTGACACTGAGGAGAGACAGCAAATGTTTTTGGGCCTCCGCCTACTGGTTTGGGGGGAGGTCTGGCCATCCTCTTGGGGTTGGGAGTGAGTAGAAGTGGACTCTGTATCCTAGGGAAACTATGTTAAAAACTCATTTGTCCTGGGTAATGAGTTCGCAGTTTTTTGCATGCAGGGCGAGCTTTCCTCCTAAGTGAGCAAATAGTTGAGCAAGGCTTGGTAGAGTTAAGGATAAGTCATTGTGCCATTTTTCCATAGGGGGGTGGCTTACTACTCCCTGCTTTGGAAGTAGGGGTCCCGCATAGCCTGAGACTGAAGTCTTGGTGGTCTGCTGCTCTCCTGGGTTTGGACTGAGAAGGCCTGGAAGGGACTGGAAAGGACCAGTTCTTTGAAGGCCAATGCCTACTGAATCTAGGTGGCTGTACTTGTAAGGCATTTTTAACTGTTTGCATAGATTTAGCTTTTTCCTCCATCCTTTTGAGGACTTCTGCTTTGTTGCCAAAAAGGCGCTCTTGGTTTAAGGGTGCATCCAGTAATTTAGCTTTAACATTACCTGGCAAGTTTTGTTCCTTAAGCCAGGCATGCCTTCTAAGTACAGACCCAGTGACAGCAGCCCTGCAAGATGCTTCTAAAGCATCAAAACCACATTGCAAAGTATGTTTACCTACTTGGTCAGCAGAATGCATTAACTCTTGTAAATCTTTATTTTCAGCACAGTCAGGAATTAACATCATTTTCTGTTTAATTAATCCCATAATATGCTGCTGACACTTTAACATATGAAACTGGCAATTTAAAGCCCTAACAGCCAAAGTAGCAGAAGTGTGTACCTTCTTACCCAATCTGTCTAAAGCTCTAGAATCCCTATTAGAAGGGGTAGGATTTTTGGCAGCAGTAGCCTTAATGCCTTTTGGTCCTTGGGAAATGGTCTCTGGAACCGCAGTAGGATTCTTAAAAAGGAATTTATGAGAGTCAGGTACTCTGTAGTACTCGTCAGGTTTCATGGGAGCTGGAGGCAAAGTGTCTGGGGTAAGGCTGGATTCCAAGAAAACATCATCTACAATCTCCAGAACAGGAGGGATAGCTAGAGGCCTGTGTTGAGGCAGGTTTAAAAATTCCCTAAGTCTCTTTTTGGACTGAGAATAGTCCTGGCTTTCCCAGCGGAAATGCTCCCTAAGGGTATGCAAGGTTTTACCAAAAGAAAAATCTTCTGGAGGGGAAGCAGAGGGAATGGAATCCTCTGCATCAGAATCCTCATAAGTAGATAAGGGTAAATCCTTGTAGTCAGAAGGGACAGAGATATCATATTCCTGATCAGAAGAATCAGAAAGAAAATCACTTCTAGGTCTCTTACAGGAGGAAGGCTGGCTTCTCCTAATTAATGTAATAAGGTCTTCAGCCATTCTAATCATTTGTTTTTGAGGCATATGGGCCTGAAAATGCACTTTGGTCATCGGTTTTCTAGGCTTAGTGCAAGCTTTAGGCCAAAGGAATTCGGTATTTTTAGTTTGAAATGAAGTCGTTGGTTTAACATGAAAATCGGTAGGCCTGAATACACCCTCAGAAGCCGGTGCCTGCACAGCGGCTCCAGACTCATCCAAGGTAGAGTCATCTGCAGGTTCCATAGTCGAAGAAGTCTCAGTAGAGGCCTGCAAATCTGTAGTAGCGGGTATCAAGGGCTGCGAAAGCGCCTCACTGAGTACCGGCAGACTGACGACTAGCTTATCAAAAGCGTTGTTGGCAGTTTTGGACCTAAGCGGTCTGTCTCTGTCTTTATCCTTACATTTTTTCGGAAGATTGGTAGTCGGATGGCTTACCAAAGCCATTTCGGAGTACAGAGATCAAGAACAAAAGTATTTAGCTACAAAAATAATCTGACGACAAATAGTTCGGGCGTTGAACAAGGCACAAAACCGACAGCGAGGTTTGTCGTGGTCTGGGCCTAAACAGGTGACGCAGTAAGAATGAAAATCTCTATGAGGTATTTGCTTTCCACAGGCAAGACACTTGTTATTTTTTTTCTGACATCAGTTAGAGCAAGAAAAAAGGATCTCCAACAGGGTACTGATCTTTCTGAAAACTTCAGGTCTGAAACTCGAAAATGAAAATTTCAGGAGTCGGCCAACCGGCACTTGCAAACTGCTTCTGCTTCGGGCACCGCACGGCAAGAAAGACTGATGTAATGGTGTCGGTTGCATGTTTTATACCCCTGACGACCTGTTGTCATGGAAGAGGTGACAGTATCCAACACAGAAATCCTAAGACTCTGGTATTCAGGCCGGCTGAGGGCTACCTGCAGGCAGATAACCCAAATGTGATGACTGCAACAGTGAAACACAAAGAACATCAAGTTGAAGGAAAAGAAAAACAGCAGCAAAATGTGCTGGGCCTTATGCAAATGTCACATGCATAAGACGAGGCTAGAGGAATTTCAACAAATGTACATCATAGATGACACCACACTAAAAAATAAAAACAAATGTAATAAAATATTTAACAGGAGACTTAAAATTTTCTGGAGTCTCAGCATTAAGCTGCTAATTACATTAAAATATTCATGAAAACTTTTCTCATTTAGTTACAAATCATGCCTGTGCAATTTGCTAAAAAACACATGCACTTCATCTAGCAAAAACCTTGTGTGACTGACAGCAAAAGTACATCCCTGAGGAACATTTATTTCAAAGTTTAAGCACACATTAGTGCTGCGGTAGCGTTGTCGTCTCACAGTTAGACGTTGCCCGTTCGATTCTCAGTTAGAGCGTCTTGTGTGTGGCGACGGGCATTCCTTCGTTGAAGGTTGTGCATTAGGCCCGGCAAGCCAGCATGTAAAACTCTACTGCTAATCATTAGCAGACCGGAGTTCCGCTGTGGCGACCCCTAACCGGGAAAAGCCGAAAGACACAAAAAAAAAAAGCACACATTACAAATATCCTCACACACAGACTTAATGTGCTATACTGTTTTCAATTTCATTAGTTAATGTTACCCATTCCTTCATGTTCCACCATTTGAATAAGTTTTCAGTTTTTGCAGTCTGCAAAACTAATTTTAGGGCAAGGATACAAAGGCATTGCCAAACCACATGTATCATTTGTGTTCCTTATCACTCATGTACACTAATGTACTTCTGTTACTTCTTACATTTAATTTCACTGTCTCAACAAGCACAACTTGAAAGACAAACAAGGAAGGGGATTTCAGAAACATTCAAATATCTCAAAGGTTCAAGTATAGTACAGAATGAAATACTGTTTGTTAATGGAAATCTTAGTATGACGGTTTAAGGCAGTAAATCAAAGTAGCATTTTCTTATACAAGGAGTCATGTATGCACAGGATACAGTCTTTCCAAAGGTGTAGGGAGAAATATAATTGGGAAGTGAAGTAATAACTGTAGAGTACAATGAACAAACACACCATTCATTCATTCATTTTGTGATACAAGCTCCATCCTATACAGAGTCCAGTGGAGCTGGACTCTGTCCTGCTAAACAACTGGCATAAGGTAAAGAACCAGTCTTGGACAGGTGTCAAGTCCATCTCAAGTTTTATCCCAAGCAAGTGTGCACCCACAAGCAGCGAGACACACACACACACACACACACACACACACACACATATATACACAATGCACACAAGCACACATGTATTCATACAGAAATGAACGTGTGTACACATATACACACATATGCATGCATACTCACAATGCACACAAACACGCATTCATTCATACATAAATTAAACGTATACACACACACACACACACACACACACACACACACACACACACACACACACACACACACACACACACACACAAAGTGCATGCATACATGCATCTATGGCAACTTCAGGACGACTGCCATTTACCTACCAGCATGTCTTTAAATCTGGGATGAAACTGAAGAACCTTGACAAAAACTTACAGAGATGCATGAGGACATGCGTACTCTGTATAAAAGCTACCCCATCTGAAAGCTGCAGGCAGAAAACAAAGCCCCGCAATACAGGAATGGTAACTGTAGCACTACCGTGTCTCCCAAAGACATAATATAACTAGAAATAAGAAAACAGAGGCATAGCTGAGGATAGAGACAATATATCCTGGGTTCACTAAGAAATGTTAGTCTGCCCTTATTGTATCTATACTGATCCTTTGCGTATATCACACTCAAGCACATTCTGCTAAATATAAAATCACTGATGGAAATTAATGTAGAGACAAATGAGGTCTGAGTCAGCATAAGCAGATGTTTCCATTCAGATTCCAACAGCTCGCATTTAACTGAAGTGATGTTGCTCTGTGTATGATCCCCTTGAGGCATTCCTTATGAATAGACAAAAAAGACAGAAAGAAAAGAGTTCTAGAAGCCTTTTTTTACAGCATGTCTACCAAATAGTAATTAATGCACTAAGTGAATGTTGCTGACTCCAAGTTAGCATCTTTTAACGCTTTAATAATCATAAAATGTTTAACACCAAAAAGGCTGTGGAGAGGGCCAGATATACTGTTACACAACACTGCTAGGTAAATGTCCTGTGGGAACCTCACAAATTAGAGTATTTTCCCCTGATCCTAAAACTAATGTTTGCTAACAAAATTAGTTTCCAAGATTCAAAATTATGAAACAGAATAAAAAATCCTAATCTGGATGAAGACAAGCAGACAGGTCTACAGTTAGTCCACAAAGTATAGCTCCACCTTTGTTAAAAATCAAGAGAATTACTGATTCCTTCTAAAACTGAAGGAAAAGAATAAGCCAACTAGACTCAGATAAAAAGATGTTTTATAGAAACAAAGAATATTAAATCTATGCCTAACCAAGTAGTATCCAGTGCTACTTGTAGTATATTTCTGTTTTTGATATTCTCCATCTCCCCTTTCAGGACAATGTAAGACTGTACTGAGAAACAATTACATTTTTCTTTTTTCAGAAATAATTGAATAGGTTTTTATTTCAATCCCTTGCATACAGCACTTTCTCTGTTCAGTTAGCCATTACTAACACAAATCACAAAAGTAATACTTTCACTTGACAAAGCAGTCCGGAATCACCTGTCACACAAATGATGTTGCTTCTGGGGATTGTCCTTCATAGTTTGTCACATATGCACAACTCAAGCATTTACTTGTCTGCTTCTATACCATTAGAGCATTCTTTCCTTAACAGTTCAAAGAAATTTCTGAACACATCATTTTAGGCACATTCACCCTTATACATGACTTGTAGTTCACACCATTTTTTTGTAACTTATCAAATAAATAATAAAATATACCATTTTTTGCTAGCATCTTACAAAGCACCATCAAACACTTCCAGATATCATGACAGCAGAAATTAAAGAAATGAAAAAAACATCAACAGTAATTATAAACATGACGTAAACCACTGATTTATAAAGCTTTACTAAATCAGTACCACACTTGAGCTCAAATGGGAATATAATGGCCATGCGGGGATACTCACAAAGTGGACACAGGGAAGACACACTCACCCAACGGCAAAATGAGGATATTCTGACATACAGGCATACCCTCAGAAGGGAACATATTCCCATGACAGGGCACTATGAGGATACTCTCGAACAGGAAAAAGAGGAAAGATTCTTTTAAATGTGAATAGAACATGATCAGACACTAATTTCATATGAAAACAGAGAGAAGGTTGTTTGTTAGCTGGCTAACCAGGTAAGTAAAATGATCATAGAAAAAAGGGTTTCAATTACAATGCGAGTATGCAAAACAAAATTACATTGTTACACGCAGTGAAACATTACTAAATGTGTTACATATTAAAATTGTATTTATTTTATTTATCCTTTCTTGACTGGATTATTCCTACTAGGCCAGTGGCCTCTTTTCGGGGGAATCCCCAGGTGGTATTCATACTTCTATGGAGAAACGTGGCCAAGGCATTGACTAACTTCCCCTACTCTTTTTGACTGGCAGACTGGGATCTTTTACATCCAACTGAGCTACCAGCAACTGATGCAGATGGGACCTTGGTTTAATGTGTCATCTGAAGAGCACCACACTTAGAAGTGCAACACCCCCGTATGCTGCAGTGCAGTGTCAGCAATCACTCTGCCTGCTGTGAGAATAGAATTCACAGCCTTCTGCACCAAAGACGAGTGTGCCACTGACACAGATTAAAATATATACACATCTCCACTAACGCCAATAAAAAGGAACAGTAACAGTTACATGTACTCAGTTAAGAAAATGTAGTATTAAGTATCCTGAAAAAACTAAATGATAAAATGTCATCTATACACCTGTTTATTAATTCCATAATGATACCCTTCTATTGCCTTAGAGAAGAGGCTGGTCAGGTTATGGGTCTGTAATTACCTGCTTCTGTTGTAGCCCCACCTTTTTTGCAAGGGTATGTCTGCTGCTGCTGTTCTCCATTCTTCCAACACAAAACCTATTTTGAGGCTAATGCTGAATAGCCTCTGTAGGGGGTCTGACAACTCATGCTTCAGTCTAATCAGTAGTGAATCTGATATATAAAAGGTATTAGAACTGAATCATCCAGTCATCTGTAGTAGTTTGAGACTGGGGTGCATCAAATGCCCCTGTTTTTTTGTGAGTAGATCCAATCTGTGAGGAAGTTTGTAGCAAATGCACCTGGCCAATTGCGTAAGAAGGGAGAACCACTGCTGCCTGGGCCTGTAGGGAGTTAACACAAACATCTTAGAAGAGTCCCTCTGAATCTTCAGAATGATCCTGTATATCAATGGAAAGGGTGGAAATGCATCTGTTCCCTCATAGTACCTGCAGAGAGTCCTGGAACAGAATCTGGTTAGGTGTCTGTTTTGAAAGGAAGCACACAGATCTACTTGAGGTGCTTCCCAACAACTGGAGCAATGCCAGGAAAACTGTACTAAGCAAATTGTAATATTAAGGGTCTATGCTGGTACTTCTCAGCTTGACTTCCACTACATATTGGTCCGATGGAACGCAGGATGCTTGGAGGATGAAGAAATGCTGAAGAGCTTCTTCCAAAGCTATTACACCCAGTTGGTACATAGGGAAAGTCCTGGTGTTCCTCTGCTAGTTAAAGTGCCATATCACTGTGGTGTTGTCTGTAACCAAGGGCAATGGTATCAGAGACCCAGAATAAAAGCAGTAATTATAGCAAGGATCACAGCTAGTATTCCTTTCACACTGATGTATTTTGGCCTGTGTAACATACTCCAGAGGCTGCACCTTTTTACCTACATCAAAACTGCTCCCCAGGCAAAATCTGATGCATTTGTTCATAGGTAGGTACTAGGCTATCGGCCCAAGGGCCTACGTAAGTCTAGCCAGCAAGGTACCAAAACTTATGCCACCCAAGAAAGTTATTTTCCTGTGCCACTGTCCAGCAGAGACATAGAAGTGATCCCCGGGGTGTATTTCCTATTTCCCATCCACTCATCAAGATTTTACTTGAAGAGTGCTAATGAAGAACTTTGCTTGACATAGATGGGTAGCTTGTTCCAGAGTATAGGAAGTCTCTGGGACAGGAATCTATCCCTCCAGCATGTCCTGTTTATTGTGGTGACAAGGTTTAGATCCCTAGAGCGTGTAGCTTAGAGGGACTGTGATTTCTTTAGGTGTAGCATGTCCAACAGCTCTGGGTTTGACATAGCTTTATATGTTAGGCAGAGATCACCTTGGAGTAGGCGATATGCTACGGAGTAAAGCTGGAGTTTTTTGAGGCAGTCAGTGTAGGGCATTTGTTTGAGGCCAGTAATCCTCTTTGTGAGGTACTTCTGTGGCCTTTCCAGCTGCTGCAGATGTCTTCTGAGGTACATTCCAAAAGGGGTGTTGTACTCTATAATGGGTCTAATGAGTGACAAGTAGAGGGGAACAATTACCTCTTTTTTCCTGGATGAGAACCCTTTTATGATGTTCATACAGATTCTGTTGGAATACATGGAAAAAAGGGAAACCTGAATTCTGAATTGGGTGGAGTCTCCACCCATGTAGTTCCTTCCTGATAAGGCCCAAAAATGAAATCTGAAATTTCAGAGGACAACAATGCTGGATCTTCGTAAACCCTAGAACCCAATCCTGCATGACTGATACAAAGATTTTTTTTTAATATGTATTTGGAATCACCGACGTATGAAGGAGGATAAAATGCATACAATGCATGTTACAGACTCATGACCTCTGGGGAAAACACTCTGAAAAGATAAGCAAATTATCTGAAGACATATGAGAATGCCTGGAGATCTGCAAAGGGCTATTGCAGAGGCTAGGCTCTTTTTGAATACTCTCAGAACTACAGCTCTAAGTGTGAGGCATGAACACAGAATCTGAGAAATAAAAGATCTATAACTTGTCTGTAGACAAGGCTGGGTCTGAGATGGCCTTGTATGCCAGACACAGGTCACCTCTGAGCATCTTGTACGAGACTGAGTACAGGGACAGGGCTTTTAGCCTATCTGTACAGGACAGGTGTTTGAGACCCTGAATTTTCCTGGTCAGGAATCTCTGTGGTCTCTCCACCTGCTGCATGTGCTTGGCAAGGTACATGCTGAAGGGGGCACTGTACTCGATAATGGGTCTGATAAGGGAGGAGTACAGGGATGTTATGGTTGTCTTGTTCCTGGATGAAATACCCTTACTTAAGAGGTGGGCCATGTAGAAAGCCTTCCGTACAACGGAGGCAAAGGGTTGGTCAAAAGTCAATTTGCTATCAACCTGGGTGCCCAAGTCCCTCAAGACTGCTTGCGTGTTTAGTACATTGTTATTAATGTGATAATTTGTGGGGACGCCATTTTCCCCAAAGGGGATAATGATGCATTTCTTGGCTTTCAGTTTGAGGCAATGCTCCTGGCACCAGTCATTAGTTTGGGTAAGGCCTTCTTGGAGGATGTTCACATCACTAGTGGAATTTAAGGCAGTGCCCAGTCATCTGCAAACTTGATCAGCCACAGACCACTGTTTTTGGCTTGCACCTCAGAAAAGTACATCTCAAACAGTAGAGGCCCCAAGACCGATCCTTGGGGTATACCACTCTTTCGGGTCTGCTACTAGAGGTGGCTTCCCCTATTTTGACTGAGTGGGTTCTATCAATAAGCCAGTTAGCTACCCATCTGGTAAGATATGGGTTGATGCCTAGCTGGGAGAGTTTATCTATTATGCCTGAGTGGGGAATAGTGTTGAAGGCTTTGGTTAGGTCAAGGTAGGTGGTGAGCACCATCTTCCCCTTGTCCATGGCTTTGGTGACTGTTTCGAAGAAGATGACCAAGTTTAATAGGCATGATCTTCCCTTTGACAAAACCAAACTGTGTGGGGTCAAGCATTCTGAGGTTGCCAATGTCCTTGTTTAAAAGGTCTATGATAATGTCTTCCACGGCCTTGCAAATCAGGCTAGTTAGGCTAATGGACCTATAATTACCTGGGTCAGTGGATGCTTCACCTTTGTGTAGAGGGATGGCAGTGGCTGCCATCCCTCTACACAAAGGTGAAGAGGGATGGCAGTGGAGAGGGATGGCAGTGGCTGCCATCCCTCTTTACCTTTGTGTAGAGGGATGCCAGTGGCTGTCCTCCATTTGGCTGGGATGAAGCCAGTGCTGAGGCTTTGGTTGAACAGGGTGCCTACTGGAGCTGAGAGCTCATGTAGGATGCAGCTAGGGATGTTGTCGGGTCCCATAGAGACTGTATTTTTTGCCTTTGAGAGGGCATTAAAGACCTGCTTCCTGGTGATAAGGGGAGGGGGGCAGGTGCTGGGGATGTCCTGGTTTACTGATGGGCGGGGGGTGAAGTTGTCAATGAACCTGTCTGCCAGCAGGTTGGCTATATCTATGGCTTTTGTGCATGTGGTGTTCTTGACCACAAGATCAGAGCAGATTTGGTTGTTACCTTTGAGATTGTGGCTGTATGTGAAGAAGGCCTTGTGATTGTCTTTAGTGGATGTGGCCAATTTGGACTCGAAGTTAGCCTTAGAGGATTTCACCAGTGACCTTATTTGCTTATTAAGACAAAGGAGAGATTGCTTCCAACTTGGCACCTGCTCCTTCTTGGCCCTGGACAGCAATTTTTTCCTTTTATTATAGTTTATTTATTGCTGCTGTCCACCAGACAGCTTTACACTTCCTTGAGGAGGAGGATTTGGTCCTGTCAGGTACTGCTGAGTCCATACAGCTATGTAGGTGCTCATATAGTTTTTTGGTGTAGGCTTGGGCATTAGTGCTAGTCCCAGCTAAAGGGATGGTGGCTGTGAAGCTGTTTATACCTGCTCTCAGGAGATTGTAGTCAGCTTTGGAAAAGTTTTTTGTTTGACCCTGACAAGGGGAGGGGGTCAGGGGAGATGGTGACTTCGAAAGTGATCGCTTTATGGTTGGATCTTACCAAGAAGGATGACACTGGAGAGGTGCTACAGTGGCTACTCATGTTGGTTAGTACCAAGTCCAGGATATTTTTACCTCTTATGGGGGTGTTGACCAGCTGATCCAATGCATTGGTACTGACAAAGTCAAGGAATCTTTGGGCATTCATGTTTGGGATAGAATAGGTCTTCCAACCTATGGCTGGGTAGTTAAAGTCACCCAGGATCAGGGTAGAGGGTTGAATCATGATGAATCCAAGTAAGTCCAGATAGGTGGAGTGAGCATCCTGAGACATGGTTGGGGGTCTGTAGCTAGCTATGATTTGAATAGGTGTTTTGTCAACAGTTAAATGCACTTGGAGTGTCTCCTGTGTATCATACCATTTGACCAGCCTGGAGGTGTGTATGTTTTTGATAAATATTGAAACTCCACCTCCTTTGGCTTTGTAGCCCTCCATTTGAGGACTGAAAATATGGTAGGATGAATAACCTGGTAAGGCTGGGGTGCTCTCCACAGCCTTGAACCAGGTTTCAGTGACTGCACAAATGTCAGCATCCGCTGCGATATACACCTGTCTCGCCAGCAGGTCCTATTTATATCACATGCAAGGTTTAAGTCTTTAGAATGGGTAAATATTGTGCTGTTTGTTTTGTGGGTATGTAGGGGGT
The DNA here is from genome assembly GCF_019279795.1 of Protopterus annectens. Taxonomy (NCBI): domain Eukaryota; kingdom Metazoa; phylum Chordata; order Ceratodontiformes; family Protopteridae; genus Protopterus; species Protopterus annectens. Next base: position 535,275,334 of record NC_056746.1, read on the forward strand.
TCATCAGAGTGGGGTCTGACAAAGCCTTGTATGCCAAACATAGATCTCCCCTCAACAGCCTGTAGGAAACAGGTGCAGGGACAGTGGACTGAGGCTGTCTGCACTGAACATGTTACTTAACCCCCTATATTCTTTTAGTGAGGAACCTCTATGGACATTCCAACTGTTGGATGTGCCTAGTTAGGTACAAATTAAAGTGGCCACTGTACTCAGTAACAGGTCTGATGAATGCTGAACATAGTGGAGCAATGGCTTCCTTAGACTTAAATGCCATACCTTTGTTTATAAATTGCACAACACAGAATGATTTTCTCACTACTGTGCACACATGATGGTCAAAGGCTAGATTACTGTCTATGTGCGTCTCCATGTCCCTGACTACAGGGTTGGCTCTTAGGGGTGTGTTATCAGTATAGTAATTACAGTGTTGGATGAGTTCCTGAAGGATACTATTACACATTTCTTGGCATTTAGTTTAAGTCCATGTGTATGTCACAAGTTATTTGTCTGTGTCAGCTCTTCCTGGTGAAAGTAACACTTATGCAAATCTAGTTTTATTTCAGTGGGAAAAGACATATATTCATGATAGCACTAATTTTTTTGAATAAGAACGTTTGCTTTTATCAACGATTTGTGGATGATTGCTTTTTAATTTGGAAAGGCTCTCCTGTAGAACTAATTGAATATATACAATTTTTGAATAGTACTACTGATTTTTTTAAATTCAAAATGGAATATTCAGATAATTCCATAACCTTTTTAGATCTTAAGGTTGTGTTGAAGGAAGGTTTGATTTAACACTACAGTGTATAAAAAAGAGGTCCATGCGGGCAGGTATATACACAACACCAGCATGCACGCCCCACATGTATTTAAAGGTGTTGTGAAGGCGCAGTTTAGTAGAATCAGCAGATTAAATACTGATGATTCTTGTTTTCTTTCTCAGTTAAATGAAACACTGAATGAGTTTGTAAGTAGCGGTTATGATCTTGAATCAATATTGCCTATTAAAGCTAATATTATAGCTGACAGACAGACAAAATTGAAACTGATCTTTTTGTCATTAGATGAATCGGTGTCTGACTCTAATAAGAGTGCAATGAAGGAAGATAGAATCAGGTATGTGACAACGTACAACACCATGACATATTTAGTTAAACGTATTATTCAAAAATACTGGTTAGTCTTAATGGCATCTGTGGACATTAGGGCTGTTCTAAGTAGTAGACCGTATTTTTCCTATAGGAATATGAAAACATTAAAGAGCAGATTATGTTATAAAGATTTTAAAGATGAGAAAAATGTTCAACAAGGCTCTTTTAAATATGGTACGTTTAGTTGTATGAACTGTAGTTGTTGCAGTGATATCATAGGCAGTAGTGTTGGTAATACATTTGTTCACCCCATGACGCATAAGACTTACAGGTTTAATGTGTTAGCAACTTGTACTAGTAACAGTGTTGTTTATTTAGCGACCTGTACTGTATGCTCATCATCTTATGTAGGAAAAACAACTAGGAAGCTAAAAGAACGCATTATTGAGCATAAATCTGAGATAAGAAGGGCCAACAAAAGGAATGCTTTATAAACACATAAGTACTCATAATAATGAACATAAATTTAAGTTCAGGGTTATTGACATGGTACATATATCAGGTAGGGGGTGATATTAATAATCTTTTAGAAGTTAAAGAGTATGAGTGGATATTAAGGCTATCAGCTGATTGTTTACCTGGCTTGAATTCTGCTGTCACGTTAAAACCTATTTTAGTTAAAATACAACGTACTAAGTTATGTTAAATGTTATATGTGAGTTTGTATGATGTGAGTTTATTGCAGAGTCTATTATACATATGTAAAGTATTGTGTTTTATTAGTTGTATGAAATTTTAAAGTTTTGTAATTGTCACATGATTTTTTTGGGCTGCATGTCATGTGATTAACACTGACTCCTATTTAAATGGAATGTTTTATTGAAACCTGTATTAGTATTGAGAAAGGGTGTGTAACCCGAAAGCTTTGCTGTTTATAAAGGTGTATTTTTTCCTCAATGTTTGTGTTTCATTGGATTTTTTTGTTACAGCATTTCGTATTTGTTGAAAGTAAAAATCTTACCAGAACAGTAGATTTCGCTCCCTTTACTACTGCAGTATTCCTTTCTCTAGGGATCACCTGCCAAGGACAGCCCAACGTCTGGCCAGTATACCAAAGCCTTAGGATTACCAGTATGCCATACATCACACGTATGCTTCACACTCATGTCATAGGGCACATAGGTGATGCATGTATATATGTACCTCAGAAATGAAAAGCCCCAGGAGGAACAACAGTCCAAGGAGTAAAGGAGAAAAGTACAGTTTTGTACCTACCATAAATGTAGATGTTCGAAGATCCACATTGCTGCAGTCCTTACACTTGGGTAGTCCGCTGTCCTCGGTCGGCCAGAATACCAAAGTATTAGGCTGACGTCGGTCAAGGCGCTTAAGACTGACATCAGGACGTCAGGGTACAAATGCGCATGACCGACGTCATATCCTCAGTCTTTTCTTGCCCCAGATGTCAGAAGACCCTAAAAGGAAAGGTCAAAACCAAAAGCTAGCAAAAAACAACCAAACACCCTTGCACTAATCATATGTACAATATATACACTATCCACAATATTCACAACCCAAACCACACAACCGCCTCTAACTACAGAGGGGAAGGAGGGAGGGTAAATTGGACTGCAGCGATGTGGATCTTCGAACATCTACATTTATGGTAGGTACAAAACTGTACTATGTTCTTCATCTCACATTGCTGCAGTCCTTACACTTGGGTAGAATCCCAAAGCATAGGTAAGGGAGGATGGCAAAACTATAAAGCAGTAGGAGCTGCCAACATGCCCTGTAAAATTGCAGTGGCAAAACCAGCCCTAGATTTAGAGTAAAGTGGAAGGTGGTAATGCTTAGAGAAAGTATGCACTGAACTCCAAGTAGCTGCCTCCAAAATATCTTTAGTTGCCACCCCCCTCAAAAAAGCTGTAGAAGTGGCAGTAGCCCTAGTGGAATGAGGCCTAATCCCAGCCGGAATTTCCTTACCATGATGGGAATAACAGAAAGCAATACAAAACCCAATCCACTTAGAAATAGTTTGTTTTGACACAGGCTTGCCCTGAGAACTCAAAGCAAAAGAAACAAATAACTGCTGAGACTGCCTGAATCCTTTAGTTCTGCTCAAATAATATCGCAACTGCTGCCTGTGTATATCCAAAGTGTGCAAAATCTTTTCCCCTTTATTTTGGGGGTTTGCATAAAAAGTAGGCAAATGAATAGTTTGGTTTAAAGCCACACTAGAAACCACTTTAGGCATAAAGGAAGGATTAGTACGCAAAGATACCCTATCCTTATGGAAAATTAAGAAAGGCTCAACCGCCATAAGGGCCTGTAATTCAGAAACCCTTCTCGCAGAGGTAATGGCCAACAAAAAAGCAGTCTTCCATGATAAATATTTCAACTCGGCAGTAGCTGCAGGCTCAAAAGGTTGTAGAGTGAGTTTCTCCAACACAAAATTGAGATCCCAAGCAGGAGTAGGAGCTCTACGGGGGGGGTCTTATATTCTTTGCCCCTCTAAGGAATTGCTTAAACAAAGGATGAGAAAACAATGGTGGGTCACAGTCATAGTGAGCAGAAATTGCTGCAGCATGAACCTTAATAGAAGAGAAGGACAAACCTTTGTCCAGTAACTCAGTAAGATATTGAAGAGCCACACTTAAATTAGGCTGAGAAACATCAAATTCCTTTGCTGTACTCCAAAATAAAAATCTCTTCCATTTATCTGCGTACACTTTCCTTGTACTAGGCCTTCTGGCCTCCAAAATAACATTCAAAACTTGCTGAGGAAGCTGAGACCCTCCAGGGTTTAAAACAGAATATGCCAGGCTGTTAGATGAAGAGAGTGAAGTTTGACATTGAGTAAATGACTGTTCTCCTGAGACAGCAGGTGTGGAATCAAGGCAAAGGCCATGGAGGCTCCGCACCAGACTTCTCAGTAATGGGTACCAGTGCTGTCGAGGCCAATCTGGAGCTATTAAAATCATCTTTGGCTTGTCCTGTCTGACCTTCAGGAGTACCTTTGGGAGGAGAGGCAGAGGTGGAAAGGCATATACATGAAGATTGCTCCAATTGAATGAAAGAGCATCCACTTTCCAAGCTGTGTGATGAAACCTTTTTGTGCAAAACTTTGGCAGCTGGTAGTTTAGTGGAGAAGCGAACAGATCTATGTCTGGAGTTCCCCATAACACTGTCAATTTCTGAAATACATGAGGATCCAATTTCCACTCGTGGGGATCCATAATTTGTCTGCTCAACACATCTGCTAAGGAGTTCTGTGCTCCGGCAGAAACCTTGCCTGAAGATTCAGCTGTAAACTGAGAGCAGTCTCCCACAAAATCATTGCTTGTCTGCATAGAGGATAAGAATGCGTTCCCCCTTGCTTGTTGATGTACCACATGACAGTTGTGTTGTCTGTTAGAACCAACACCTGCCCTGGAAGAAGTAAATCCTTGAAAGCTATTAATGCAAATTGGACTGCTAACATCTCCTTCAGGTTGATATGTAGATGTTGAAGTCTGGCAGGCCACGTGTCTTGTACCCACTTTCCATTTAGATGAGCTCCCCAAGCTTTGTCTGAGGCATCTGTCGTTAGAATCTGACTCGCCTCTGGTCGGGTCACAGAGAGTCCCTTGTTTAGGTGACATTCCTGAGCCCACCACAAAAACTCCTTTTGAATGCAAGGTATTATCTGAATGACAGTGTCCATATCTTGGCAGTGCTGTGTCCATACATTTTTGAGATACCATTGTAGCTTCGTCATATGCAGTTTGGCATTGGGAAGCACCAGAATACAAGATGCCATGAACCCCAAGGCTTGAAGGACTGTCCTTGCAGTCAGCCTGGACTGATGAGACAATTGATGGAAGTAAAGAGAAAGATTCTTTTGTTTGTCCGGGGTCAAAAAGGCCATCTGGGATGCTGTATTCAGTCTCACACCCAGAAAGCACATGCCCTGAGAGGGTACTAGACTGGACTTTATTTCGTTCACAGAATACCCCAGGCATCTTAGCACTGCTATCACATACTGTAAATGATGAAGAAGTTCGTCCCTTTCTTGGGCCAGAATCAGGCAATCGTCCAAATAAGGATAGATCTGTATTCCTCTTAGCCTGAAGAAAGCTATCACTGGAGCCAGAACTTTCGTGAACACTCTGGGCGCAGTAGATAAGCCAAAGGGCAATGCAGAGAACTGATAAAGAGAAGTCCCAGCCCGAAAACGCAGGTACTTCCTGCAACTGAGCCTGATAGGAACATGAAGGTAAGCCTCCTTGAGATCCAGAGTCACCATCCAGTGATCTTTGCCCAGCAGAGGCAAAAGCTGTTGTAACGTCAACATTTTGAACTTGGGAATGTCCAGATATGTGTTGAGGATAGATAAATCCAAAATTGGTCTCCACGTGTTCCCCTTCTTTGGTACTAGGAACAGGCGAGAATAAAATCCTAGGCCTACTTCTGGTAGAGGGACCGGTTGTATGGCCCCTATTTGAAGTAGCAGAGAAATTTGTTTGTGAGCCTCTAGTCTTTGCTGAGGAGGAACGTCTGGCATGCCTTTGAAAGGAGGCAAGGTATGGAAATAAAACTTGTAACCTTGGTGTATGATATCCAATACCCATCTGTCTTGAGTAATCAAACTCCAATTTTCCTTGAAGAGTGCCAACCTCCTCCCAAAGGTGCTGCCAGGCAAGAAGGATATGGCAGCTGAAAAGGTAGGTCATTGGGCCTGTTTACGAAAGGACTGGCCCCTGCCCTCACCCGAAGACTGTGCAGGTGAACTCCCCGTTCTAGGTCTGTAGGAACTCTGAGCTCTGCCCCTACCACGTCTAGATCTACCCCTAGACTGAGAATCATAAGAAGGATATGTCCACCCCTTAGCAGGCCAATTCCTACTAAACTTTGGAGGCTGAACTTGCAAAAAATCCTTAACAGCCTGCATAGACTTAGCCTTGTCTTCCATTTTCTTCAAGACTGACTCCACAGGTGAACCAAACAACACATCAGACTGTAAAGGAGCATCCAAAATCCTTGTCTTAACATGGTCAGATAAATTCTGATCCCTCAGCCAGGCGTGCCTGCGAAGAACTGAACCAGTGGCAGCCACCCTAGACGAGGCCTGTACAGCATCAAAACCACATTGCAAAGAATGCTTACCCACCTGTTCCGAGACATGCACCAAATCTTGTAATTCTTTACACTCAATGCCTTCCGCCAGAGCATCTACCTTAGACTTCAATTGAGAAAGAAGATAGTTTTGATATTTCAACATGTGAAACTGGCAATTCAAAGCCCTCATAGCTAAGGTGGAAGAAGTATAGACTTTCTTTCCCCATCTATCCAAAGCACTGGCCTCTTTATCTGGAGGAACCGGATTTTTACAACAGAGGCCTTGACACCCTTAGGTCCCTGACTAACAGTTTCTGGGTCCGCCCTAGGACTCTTATAAAGATATTTATGAGCCTCAGGCACCCTGTAATACCTATCCGGTTTAACA